>NC_083724.1:98110799-98413829 GCF_028564815.1 Eubalaena glacialis | reverse complement strand
TAACGTAATTGACTAAATATACCTGTATGGCTTTTTTTTCTAGATCTCTAAAGATGAAAAAGAACTTTTCCTTACTATACTCATTAATATTTCAATTTTCTAAGATTTAAAAGATTCTTATTTTTCTATTTAGCATTTTGAGCCTCTAGATTTTAGCAGGTAAAATTTCTAATTCTATTTGAAATTGGGTTTGAGGGAGAGCCTGATTCCACACTGTCACAGACATGGGGTGTGCGGCACACACAGAAAGGAGTATATTTTACCAGTGGTAACAAGATGTATTTTAAATTCTTCTAGGCTTAACCTATCTCAGTTGAAATTGTTAAAAGTAGTGATGTGTCTGAAAGGAAGGTAAGAAAAAGGAGACACTAAGGGCCTATGGTGAAACCAGTAAACATAATAAGTAAAGGGAGTTTAACTGCCGAAGTATTTGTATTTCTTCTGTGAAACAGCAACAACGTGAATAACACCAGAAAGGCGTATATAAAGTCATTCTGGAAACAATGGGAAGATTGTTGTAGAATGGAACCAGGGACAAAAATCATAAAAGGAAAGAATCTAGAGCTGCTCCCTGAAAGAATGAGAGGATCCAGATTAGCAGAGAGGAATAAAAAGTCCTAGGAATGCCACTGCCCTTGTGAAACATTCAAAATTGTTTCTGCAAAATCTGGCACGTTTTGAAAATAGTTACTAGGTGAGTGGCAAGCCCTGGTTACCAAGGATTTTCCCAGTTTTGGTTCTGAAGTTCCGCACCCCAGCAGATCAAGATGGCTGCAGTCAGAACCCTCAACATGTCGCAAAGGGCTTGGCTGTGGGGAACAAAGATTCAGGCTGCATTAAGCTCTTTCACTCTCTGGGGTTGTGTCTTCTCTGGAGAGTGCTGCCACGTTGCACTGAGAAATAGTCACAGAACTGAGAAGAGGTTGAGTCATTCTCCAGAAACTACTACCATTTTCCCAGTGTCTAAAATATGCCAGAATGCTGAGGGCACTTTGTAAGAGTTTATTCTTACAGGCCTCTATTCTGGGGAAAATGGTAAACATTAGTAAACAAGACAGAGGTGAGGTTTTAAGAGTAGATAAAATCATGCAAAAATGTATTTGTTGTGTACTGAAGTTAATTTTGTAGACTGAATAGCTTTTAAGATAAGATAAAGAGGGCTTCCCTGGTGGCAAGTGGTTAAGAATCCGCCTGCCAATGCAGGGGACATGGGTTCGAGCCCTGGTCCGGGAAGATCCCACATGCCGCGGAGCAACTAAGCCTGTGCGCCACAACTACTGAGCCTGCGCTCTGGAGGCCGCGAGCCACAACTACTGAAGCCTGTGCTCTAGAGCCCGTGCTCTGCAACAAGAGAGGCCACCGCAATGGGAGGCCCGCGCACCACAACTAAGAGTAGCCCCCACTCGCTGCAACTAGAGAGAGCACGCGCGCAGCAACAAAGACCCAACGCAGCCAAATAAATAAATTAATTAATTAAAAAAAAAAGATAAGATAAAGATAATACTATCCATCACTTCCATGAAGAGAAATGGGAGAGGGGAGCCTTAAACACGTGTCACCTACTCAAAGACAAACCAAAGGTGTGAAACCAATCGTTAAAGCTTTGCACTGTTCCAACTCAGTAGTAAATTTTTTTTTTTTTTAAGCTTAGATTGGGCTGGAGAATTATTTACATGGTTAATAAAGTATATGACTGACATAATTTGCATTGATTTCCATGAGTGACTAATCACTGTAGAATACTGGTAAATCAAATCCACTTCCTGATATGGTGTAACTTTCTATGCTTTATCTAGGCTTTGATTCTGAACAACAACAAGCTAACAAAGATTCACCCCAAAGCCTTTCTAACCACAAAGAAGTTGCGAAGGCTATATCTGTCCCACAATCAACTAAGTGAAATACCACTTAATCTTCCCAAATCATTAGCAGAACTCAGAATTCATGACAATAAAGTTAAGAAAATACAAAAGGAGACATTCAAAGGAATGAATTCTTTACATGTGCTAGGTAAGTTTTTGCAAATAAATGGAACATTTTAAAATTATAAGCAATATGCAGATGTAGAGATCTTTATCATCATTAACAACTTTAGGACTGATAATTTCCAAAATTAATTTTTTGAATCTAATAAGCTGTACCTAGATAAGCGATTCATAAATCAATGAAAGTATCAAACAAAATTTATAGCACTTAAAGAAATACACCTTTTGCAATATAAATACACATGCACTCTGCACTCTCAAGAATCCCTTAGTGTGGTTTCTGTTTTCTGACTGCACTTAATTGGTTACAATCTGTTATTCTTATTTAATTTAAAGGTATCATTTTTAATGTATTGTAAAAACTACTCAAATACAACCTACAACATTAATTCAGATATTATTTGGAATGTACATCTAACTTTTCATTATCTGCTTTGAAGATTATTCAGCTAAGGCGTTTTTATTGTATACTTCCAATTCTACACACTATTTTACTTCTAACACCCATGGTATAACCATGCCATCTTCCCCTTCTATATCCATTCAAAATTCCTAACCAATATTCTCATTCATTTATTTACTCATTTAATTCAACCAAGTGCCTGGCACTAAACCAAATAGCTTCACTTTCTGGCATTCCTCAGTTATATTTCTGTTAATCAAGTAATTTCTAATTGACTTACAATTTTAAAAGTTTAGGTGACAAATAAATAAATGTACACTGGAAAACACAAAGGTTTTGAATTATATGAAGGATGGTCTTTTTTCCTATGTTACATTACTATAACGAAACCTTGATTATGATCATGGTTGGAAAAGAGTGATAAGTAAGTTATTGACTTAGTAATTCAAAGCAAAATAGTAAAGCTGTTATACATTCCAGCCTATGTAATACAAAGCAGTCTTTTTCTGAGACTGACAGAAAGGAGAGTAGATAGACACAGAAACAGATATACTGAGTGAAGAAGAGTGAACGATAATGCTCACACTTCTTAGAATTTTCTTGGGACGTGCTTCTCTGCATTGTGAGTTTCCTTCACATACAACATATGTATGCTAAATTATATAATTTCCCCCAACAGAAATGAGTGCAAACCCTCTTGATAACAATGGGATTGAACCAGGGGCATTTGAAGGGGTAACAGTGTTTCATATCAGAATTGCAGAAGCAAAACTGACCTCAATTCCTAAAGGTTTGTATTTATACAGTATTTATTGAATTGTCATTTTAAAATGACCATTAAACGTAAGGTTGTAAAGTGTACACACTGTCAAAACCACAGTGCAGTTAGAATCCTTTTTACCAGTATATCTGGTCAGTGTAGTATGAAATTTAGTGTTTTCTCATGTACACATCAAGAGCCATATGTAGTTCTTTTTTCTTTTTTTGACAGTATGAAACCAGAATCTTTTTTTCCCAGTACGAACAAACATTAAGAAGCAAAGAACTTTTTATTTTCTGTCTCTTTCCTAACATTTACTCATCTATACTTGTCATTCTGTGAAGTGTCTGTTAGAGGTGAGAATCCTGTAGAGAAGAAAGAGGAAGAAGCACAGGGCCAGAGACCTTTCTCCCAGCCTTGCAGCAGTGGTTCAGGGTGGGGCTTGTGAGGAGGGACTGGGGCAGACGCTGGCTCTGGCAGGGATAGGTGTATACTCTGGGCAAGGCACTCTATACCTCATTTTTTTTCCACAGGGGTGCTGTGCAGATTAATGGGCTGATGCACAGAAAGGTCTGAAGACAATGTTGGGCACATAGTAAACGCTCTCTCGTGACATAACCAATACCAGAATGAGCACTGTGCTCTTTATCATATGAGCTGAAGCTGGTGCCTCAAAGTAAAATGCTTCTTAAGTTTGCTACTGGACCAGTTTTCTAATGCATTATTTCTAAGCTTCCAGCCTGATGATTAACTAGATTGGATTTGCCTTTCTCCAAACCCATGCTCAAGGTCACACCTTCCTCCTCCCTGACAAGTTCTCTCTCTCTTCTATGCTAACACCTGGATCAGAAATAACCCCTATGATTAATAACACATTTTCCTTTCAAACAGCCCTGTCTTTCAGTTTCCATAGTAAAAGCAGCAATAACCTGTTTTCTTCTAGTTTACTGTAACCCCTTTTCTACTACTCAGATGATCCAGAAGATTAACAAAACAAATATATGTTGATAATTTAAAAGACCCAGCAAAGCTGCTATTATTAATTAAGTAAAGCTGCTATTATTAATCTTTCATTTAGGAGGAAAATTATCTAAAGTAAAAGTGGAAAGACAATTTCTTTTAGTATAGAAAAAATCAGTTTAATTCAGAACTACACAATTAAAAACAACCTTAATTTAGGTTTCAAGGAGATGGCTGTTTTTCTACAAGAAACCTAAAATATTATATTTACCTTCTAATCTTTAGAACAACAACAACAAAAATACATACTGTACCTAACAAGTTAAATAAAATCCCTTTCATAAGCTGGAAGCTGACATAGAGTGAGGGGGAAGAGGAAGAGGACAGGACAGAGTAGAGGCAGAGAGGATAAGAGGATATACTGGAGCAGAAGAGTAGGGCGCCACCCCAGAGCTGTGGCTCTGAGGTCCCGCAGTTATCATCGCTCTTTATATTTACATCAGCAGATTTCTTATACTACAAAACATCCTGAGAGTAACTCTCTTCAGGTTTCAAAGTGTATCTTAAAAATGAAGTTTTAACTCCTCATGAAATTCTCAAGATTCTTCCAAAGTCTAAAGGAACATTTTATGTCTTTAGAAATTTAAATTTCAAATCTCCAAATTTACATAACTACTGCTTTAAGATCCTTATGACATTCAAAAGCCAGTTTTTTGTTTTTATGACTTATTTGCTCAAATGTTAAGGCTGACTGCCCAAATGTTATAATTCAATCATCACTACCCATTGTGACAGGATGAATTAAGCCAAGGTCCAGAGGGTTCTTACCAGACCTGACAAGTTAACATAAGAAGAGTGAAACTGTTCTCCTTCCTATTCATTTGGAAAATTCTGTTACATAATAGTATTGTGTTGAGGGGAGGAGAGACCTGTTTGAAGATAGGGTAGGTATAGAAATATCTGTATGAAAGTATATTATATATGTTGGCAGTCACTGAGCTACCCAAATCCATATGAGAGGACAGTCCCCTTAAATTCTACAAACCCTCTTCCAAGAAGTTTTCCTGACTCAACATGCACAGAGATTTCTCTTGTCTTTGACTTGCTACAGCATATTCTAGAATAGACTGGCACACTCTATAATATTTTTCTAGTGATTTTTGTATACATGATAGACTTGCTCAATTAGTGTTTAAGGTCTTTGAAGACAAACTTACCTTCAACAGTCATTACTACTAATAAAATAAGGAAATGTTTTAGCAAGAGTTGAAAAACGAATGCATTTCCTAGCTAGCTAACAAGAACTTTTGACTGAAAAATAATCTTATGTGTAGGATTAAGAAAATGAGATCTGACTGAATTTTCTGGTTAGTCTCTTTCATTCCAGCTTCAGTTAATCTGGGGAGGGCTGGGGTCAGACATGAAGGTGTGAGAAGAGAAGGTGCATTCACAAGGTACCTGCCATGTGCCAGGTGGCACTGAAGATGCTTCTCTTAATTTATGCAGAAACTACTATTAATTGAAAAGAATAAATACTGCAGTGGATCAAACATATCAAACAGGGAAAAAAATCCATATGTTCATAATGATATAAAAACAATTCATTGGTCACCTCTGGGCATTGCACCAATTCATTACTTGAAAAAAAATCAAGCATTTATGCTGCTTTTTCTATAAAAATTGTATTATAAAGTAAGTAAATAATTAATGAAAGAAAATTCTTTAGAGAACAATCTCACCTAATAAATGAATAACGAATGACAAAATCAGAAAATCACCATTTTCCCATTCTTAATGAAATAATAAATCTAGGTTGCAGTAATCAATGAATGAGTGCAAAGACCGTCAGATGAAAGAGTGATTTGCTGAATCTAATCTGGTCTCTATATCTAACTACAGGTCATAAGAAATAAGGGGGCTAGAAATCATGATAAACTATATTATGTGGAGGCCAACAGCCCAATCTACAAAGGAGTATCTCAAGCAAATTAATATCTGAAACAAATCAATAGAAGAAGGAGAAAAAGGAAAGAGTAATAGAAGAAGAGATTTAAAGAGATATAAAACCCAAATATATCCTGTAAACTTCATTTGGATCCTGACCTGAACAAGTCAACTGTAAAACGATACATCTGAGATCATTAGGGAGAGGAATACTAGATGATAGTAAAGAATTGTTGCTAATTTTGTTAGATGTGATACTAACATGATGGTTATGTAAGGGGAAAAAAAGATGACCTTATGGGTTAGAGATGTCTAGTGAAGTCCTTACAGGTGAAATGACATTATGTGTGTGAAATTTGATTTTAAGTACTCCAGCAAAAAAAAAATGAATAAAAACAAGTCAATAAACAAATCAATAATAAACAACTATTGGCGTAGATGAAACAAGATTGGAAAAATGGAGATAATTGTTGAAGATGGGCAACAGCATGGTGTCTCATAATACTAGTTTCTATTTTTGTATATGTTTGAAATTTTCCATAATAAAAAGTTTAAAAAAAAGCAGATTCCCCCAAAACTGCCTAAGCCTATAATGTGAAACTTAACAAGTAAACAAATAATCAATAGGGCTTGGTCTTAACCTGATCTAACACACATATGTCTTTTCTTATCACTAGAACTACCTTCAACTTTACTGGAGCTACATTTAGATTATAATAAAATTTCAACTGTGGAACTAGAGGATTTTAAACGATACAAAGATCTGCAAAGGTAAACATCCCCCAAATCCTAACTTGGAAGTGGTAGTCCATATGATGAAGATATTAATGAAACTTCTTGGAGAATGTGTACAGGGACATAAAATTAAGGGAAAACTAGAAGGAACTGCTATCATTCTGTCTCAGTAATGGAAGAGGGACAGCAAGTGGAATGAGAAAAGGGACGCTTTCCAAATGTCCCTTTTGTTGCATATAGGTTAGACAGAAAATTTTCTGACAGTGGAGGAGAGGGCTGTTACATCCTGAAATAGGTTATTAAAGGAAACCATGAAATACCTTTCTCTGAACATATATACAAATATTTCTAACTCAGTAGTGGTGTTTGCAGCTAAGTGTATCATACCATCTGCTCAAGAGTTGATGCATTTTATGTTATTTTTAGGCTGGGTCTAGGAAACAACAGAATCACAGATATCGAAAATGGAAGTCTTGCTAACATACCACGTGTGAGAGAAATACACTTGGAAAACAATAAACTGAAAAAAATCCCTTCAGGATTACAGGAGTTGAAATACCTCCAGGTAAAACATTCTACTTGTGTTTTGCAGATATTAGTACTTTTCTTTGTTTTTATGAAACATATTAGTATCTGGAGCAAAGACCAATCAAGTAGCAATGGTAATTCACACCCTAAAGACCCTCCAGGTTGCCCGAGGTGTTTTATGCCAAGGAGAGTGTTAGAATACCAGTTTCTATTGAGATATCAGCTAAAACGCTCAGGTACCCATTTCCATCCCTCTGTTTCTTCTACTGAAACTGCTAAGGCCATTGTGGTGAAGGTGTGGACACAGCTAATTTCAGGTTTCTGGGGTGGCAGTGGCTATGTAAAGGCAGGACCGGTCAGGAGGAAATCAAGTAGAATTATATAACCTTTCATTCTGGAAACATTTCACAAAGGCAGAGCATGTGGATGAAGTCCCAGGTATTTTCACTATCAATGTGGTGCCACATTAGAAGTGTGCATGCTTTTTAAAAACTCAGGCCAGAATATATAATCAAAAGTCAGTATTTGGAGCATTAAGGGCACACATTTCTTGTTCTTCATTACTAGAAAACTTTCCCTTCTAATCTGGCAACTCTTGACTAGCTGGGAGGGGCCACAGAATTGTTGGAGAATCTGATAAAGCTTTAGATACTCCCAAGATCAAAAATGAGACAATATTTTCACATAATTTTAGGAGTTTCACAGATCCTCCTGATTCCCATCTGTGGACCTCAAATTAAGAATCCCTACTTAATCTCATGTCACTTTAGTCCATATTTCTCATGTGCTTTCCTTGATATACAATTCCTCATCTTCCAAGGAAAAACACATTGAGAACAAAACTGGGCCTTGAGCCACTTGCGTCTAGATTTCTTTCTAATTTTTCTTTAAACAAGTTTTGTTCACTACACAAATAGAAGCCTGTGAAATAGAAGCCATCAAAATGGATGTGCTATATAGGCAGATGCTCATTTCAAGATTATGACTTTTGCTTTGATTTTTTCAAATGCTGCGTTTAAATGTTTATTTAACCAGTGAGCACGACCAGAGCCTTCCCTCCCTCAAGCTGTCCAGTCTTTGAGTACTTTACTCCACAACGCTGATCCCAGCTTCTGGGTGTCTTAAATCTATCCATACTATTGCTAGCATTTTTAAAAATGAACAGAATTATAACACATAGTCATAAGGATACAATTCAACGGATGTCCACAAAGCAAACACACTCATGTTCAACACTGTTCCCCATTCTCAATGAGGTCAATGCTGTGGTAAACTACATCTTGCACTGCTGCTGGGCTGCCAGGAAACCGTATGATGCATCTGTCACAAAATCTCCAAGATTAATAGAGGACGGCAGGGACTCCAACAGAAAACTAGAGGTTTTAGCAGTGCCTACAGTTCTCATGACTGGCTCAGATCAATCTCACCAAGGCAAAATCTAGAGGTAACAACGGCTAGAACTGGTATCTTAGCCTTGCCAGCAAAAGGCTCCTTCTTTCTAATATGCCAAAACACTGTTAATTAAGCAGATTGTTTTTACTTCCCAGAAGTCTCAGTTGCCAAAAAAATCCAAAGAAGAAATTTAAAGGGCTATTAAAGGGAATGAAGGGAAGGTCCTATATTGTCCATTCTTTCTGAGTAATAATTTAATAAGACACATACACAGCCTATAAAATTGTATTTTATCCATTGGTGCAAATAAAAATTCAACTATTGATGTTGTATTATAGATACATATTTAAGATGTCAATAGACATATTTTTCTATAAAATTTACAAAAAAGCAGCTCTACACTTCTCCCTTTGATCACAGAAAATGCTGGCTAAAAATTCTTCACATTCATATTGCAAGTCTAATTCTTAGAGCATTAAATTTCATTCTTCTGCTCATTTCTAATACTTTTAAAACACATTATTGTAAATATGGCACTGAAGTAACCATACACACACAGACACGCACACACCTATACGTGTGTGCGTGAGTGTGTGTGTGTGTGTGTGTGTATAGAGACAGACAGAGACAGAGGGACAGAGAGAGACAGAGACAGAGGAGAGTGGCATGTGCTGACCAGGCAGTGTGCCCTGGGTACTGGCATGAGTCCTACGCCACACTTCACACATAGAGCACTTTTGTATATAACACAGAAGCCTGAGTCCTTGTAATAAGTATTTAACAGGCATAAACAGGCACATATACTTTAAGCAAAATATATTCAAATCAGTGTAAAATAAAGAGACAAACCCATGAACAAATGCTGACTATAAACAGAATATCTTCTTTTTACATTTGTCATGTATTTTTAATCCACTCTTTCCCCACTACAACAGATAATCTTCCTTCATTCTAATTCAATTACGAAAGTGGGAGTGAATGACTTCTGCCCAACAGTGCCAAAGATGAAGAAGTCTTTATACAGTGCAATAAGTTTATTCAACAACCCAGTGAAGTATTGGGAAGTACAACCTGCAACATTTCGTTGTGTTTTGAGCAGAATGAGTGTTCAGCTTGGGAACTTCAGAAAGTAATAATTAGTAATTAGTGATATCCATTTAATGTAAAATTCAAAAATTGTTACATTTGGAATACTTGAACTGTATTTAAAATGGTGGTATTATGCACATAAGCAAAAAATCTATTCCCATGTGGTAAGTCCACTGACTTACTGTACGACAAAAAATTTCAACAGAATTTTGCAAAAACTATTGATACATCAGGAATAAAGGAAATAAGTATCTGTTGCAGTTTCCTTTTACATATAAATGATTTTGCATAAATCTCATGCTTGAATGTTCTTTCTCAGTAACAAAAAATAAGACATTCAGTATTTAACACTTTGTTATCAAGTGCATTTAAAAAAGAACTGTACTGTAAATGGAATGCTTGACTTAACAAACTTTGTGCTCTTTCATCTGTTATTAGAAAAAGAAAATTGACAAGTACGGTTATATAAAGAGTATGTTATATTATTCTTATTCTGTCTTTAAAAACTTGGGTATTACTGTAATATTTCTAATAATGTTTAAGTATGGTTTGATATAATCTTATTCAAATTCTCATGCCTTAGAGCCTTACTGTCTTTATGTTTAAAACTCCTTATAATAAAGCCTTCAGTAAGTGTTTATTACCAACTCAACAGATGCTATTCATAACAGCTTTTTTCAAGCTGTAGCACATGCTTTTCTTTTTAACTATTATTACCTGATTATAAAACCTCTATAGAAATGCATAGTGAGTGTTTATATAAAATCTCACACTTTTTATTATCACAGTTATTATAAGCTTTTAACAGTGTGTCAATTGTTAGGTTATATAACACTGTCACCTCAATGCTGAGGAATATTTTTGAGATGTCCCTTTGTAAGACCTTCGTTGGAAGAGACTGGATACTATCAACTCTACACCAAACTGTCTCCTTAAATATGCACAAATTGGATAACTCTGAAAAACACACCTGGTATAACCGAATAGGCAGAGCATTAAACAGAATGCACAGCTCTGTATAAAAATTAAGAGTACTTACATATATTTTTGTTGGTGTTCAACATAAGTAAAACTAGAAAATAAGGAGAACATTAAAATATTGGTTTGAAATAAAATATTTTGCTTTGGTTTAATTTTTCTTCTCCCACTCAGGAACATAAACTATTTTTCATAAAACTCTTATATTTTTACTAAAACATTTTTAGTAAAGTGTTAATGCTTATTCTTAATAATAGTACCGAAATATCCCAAATTATACCTGTGCCATGAAAGATAATCACCTTTATGGTAAACCACCTCAAAAACTAGACTTTAAATAATTTTGGGGAGAGCAGTACCTTACAGATATGTAAAATGGGGTGGAGGGTCTGGATATCCAGGTCAAGAATGGGTAAATAGGTCTTCTTCTTCATAGTGAGGTTCCCCAACTCTGGCACTGCTGACACTCTAGGCTGGATCATTCTCTGTGGGGAGTGCTATCCTGTCCTTTGCAGAATGTCTGGCAGCTCCCTGGTCTCTACTCACTAGATGCCAGCAGCACTTGCACGCCGGCCCCACAGTGTGACAATCAACAATTTCTCCCCAAAACACCAATGTCCCGGGGGAAGGGGTGGAGCCAAATTGCAGCTGGTTGAGAACTACTGCTTTATAGAAAATTTACTTAATTTCTAAATTCTGACACAAATTTGGAAACCTGAAACAAAATAGTTAGTATTTTTGTTTGGTAAACCTGTAGGGGCAAGACTAAAGTGTGATTAAAATAATAGCACCAGTAGTGATGTAACAGAAAGAGCCCAGGGATACAGAGCTCTGAGTTGGAAAAACATACACAGAAGTCCAGTTCCACTTATAGTCTTGGGCAAATCACAATCTCTTTGAACCTGCCTTCTCATCTATAAAGGGTAGGGATGAGAATACTGATCAAATAAGTTGCTATAAGAACTGAATAATAAAAGTATATGTGAAAGTGCTTTGTAAACCATAAAGATTCATGAAACATGCATAACTGTTACACTGGACAATAATTTACTGCAAGAAAAATTAAAGATTAAGAAGTCCTTTAAAAACAGAAGAATACCTAACAATGATAATCATCCTAAAATAAAAATGTTCTAAAGTTTTAATAGTTTTAATAAATTTCATTTCTTTCTTTTTTTAAATCCATTTTCTACAATATATCATAAAAATAAAATTGTGACATCATGCCACGTATAAGAACATAAGTAGAAGTGAAATGTTCACTGAAATTGTAAGAATCCAGTTCTTGAAATTAAATTAAATTCATAAGGTTAGTGCTAAGGTTAGAATCATCTAAACAAATAGATTAGTCTATGATCTGAACAGAGAAGCTTAAAGTAGCTAAATTAACCTTTTCTAAAAAGAAAAGACAGCAAAATTTTTAAAATACTGGAAATGATTCCTGAAATCACTGCAATTAATTTCCTGTATTTAATGTTTGTGTTTTTCATCCCACAGCTGTTAAGCATTTTTGGTTATATGTTTGCAAAAGACAAATCACTAATAAAAATCATAAGCAACCAAAACTGCATTAAAGCTTCTGCCACAATCCCATTTTATGGTAAATACAAAATATTACCCACTTGAAATCCATTAAAGTTTGGAAACAAATGAATTACTACAACTTACTGGGTTTATTAAGGACTTCAAGGTAGAAAAAAAAAAATCTCATTGACCATCTATCCTTATTTCCTCCCAAATACTACAATAAAAATGATCACTGAATTCATGAAACAAATATAATACTTTTAGAAAATCACCTGAAGTCACTAAAACTAAAGCTTTTTTCCTAAATCAATTTTGTTCCTCCTTAAACTACTGCATTATTTTTCTTTCGTTTTTTTTTATTTTTTATTTTTTTTTGGCTGCATTGGGTCTTTTTTGCTGCACGCGGGCTTTCTCTAGTTGCGGTGAGCAGGGGCTACTCTTCCTTGCACTGCACGGGCTTCTCATGGCGGTGGCTTCTCTTATTGCCGAGCGCTGGCTCTAGGTGCATGGGTTTCAGTAGTTGTGGCCTGTGGGCTCTAGAGCACAGGCTCAGTAGTTGTGGCGCACAGGCTTAGTTGTTCCGCGGCATGTGGGATCTCCCCAGACCAGGGATCTAACCCGTGTCCCCTGCATTGGCAGGCGGATTCTTAACCACTGCACCACAAGGGAAGTCCTTCTTTCGTTTTTAATTCCATCTTTTGGGAAAAGAATTGTCTTACCTTGGCCTTAATTACTTCTCTACTCACATGGTCCTTAACCTACTGCAACTGACTTAATTTTCTTGAATTTATTTTCCCCAAATTGTACCATATGAATAATACTTAATAGTAATAGGTGGTATGTAAAGAACATTTTCAGACATTCTTCCAAAAGCCTTACTTGCATTTATTCATTTAATCCTCACAATAGCCCTATGAGGTAAAAAGAAACGAAACTGAGTCATTTGTAGTGAGATGGATGGACCTAGAGTCTGTCATACAGAGTGAAGCAAGTCAGAAAGAAAAACAAATACCGTATGCTAACACATATATATGGAATCTAAAAAAAAAAAAAAAAAAAAAATGGTTCTAAGGAACCTAGGGGCAGACGAAGAGAATGGACTTGAGGACACGGGGAGGGGGAAGGGTAAGCTGGGACAAACTTAGAGAGAGTGGCATGGACATATATACACTACCAAATGTAAAATAGGTAGCTAGTGGGAAGCAACTGCATAGCACAGGGAGATCAGCTCAGTGCTTTGTGACCACCTAGAGGGGTGGGATAGGGAGGATGGGAGGGAGACGCAAGAGGGAGGAGATATGGGGATATATGTATATGTATAGCTGATTCACTTTGTTATAAAGCAGAAACTAACACACCATTGTAAAGCAATTATACTCCAATAGAGATGTCAAAAAAAAATAAAATTAAGATATACAGTGTAAAAAAAAAAATAGCCCTATGAGGGAGCTACATTTACTTATTCTTATTTTTTGGGGGTGTGAAAATTGGAAAACAAAGATTGGATACCTTGTGGCAGACCTAGGATTTGATCCCAGCAGTCTGGTTCCAGGTTTTAACCACGATGACACACTAATTTTTCAGTCAGTGATCAACCTTATAAAAAGGTAGACAGTGCTTCCTCCTGGACATTCTTTGCTTACTTGGCTTCCACCTATCATGCCTTTCAGGTTTCTCTTTTTTTTTTTTTTTTTTTAAATAGTTAAGATGTACCATTGTACTTTATTTATTTATTTTTAAAATTTACTTATTTAATTTATTGATCTTTGGCTGCATTGGGTCTTCGTTGTTGTGTGTGGGTTTTCTCTAGTTGCGGTGAGCGGGGGCTACTCTTCGTTGCAGTGCGCGGACTTCTCATTGTGGTGGCTTCGCTTGTTGCGGAACACGGGCTCTGGGCGCGTGGGCTTCAGTAGTTGTAGCACGCAGGCTCAGTAGTTGTGGCGCATGGGCTTAGTTGCTTCGTGGCACGTGGGATCTTCCCGGACCAGGGATCGGACCCGTGTCCCCTGCACTGGCAGGCGGATTCTTAATCACTGTGCCACCAGGGTTGCTCTTTAATGGCTAGTGTTCCCCAATATTGTTTTGGCCTCTTCACTTTGCCCCTGGTAATCTCATCCATTTCTAAACATTAGCCATAATGTCTCATGTGAAGGCCTCTGAAATCCACGTCTCAAAAGTGGATCTTAGGTATCACCTCACACCAGTCAGAATGGCCATCATCAAAAAATCTACAAACAATAAATGCTGGAGAGGGTTTGGAGAAAAGGCAACCCTCTTGCACTGTTGGTGGGAATGTAAATTGATACAGCCACTACGGAGAACAGTATGGAGGTTCCTTAAAAAACTGAAAATAGAACTACCATATGACCCAGCAATCCCACTACTGGGCATATACCCTGAGAAAACCATAATTCAAAAAGAGTCATGTACCACAATGTTCATTGCAGCTCTATTTACAATAGCCAAGACATGGAAGCAACTTAAGTGTCCATCAACAGATGAATGGATAAAGAAGATGTGGCACATATATACAATGGAATATTACTCAGCCATAAAAAGAAACGAAATTGAGTTATTTGTAGTGAGGTGGATGGACCTAGAGTCTGTCATACAGAGTGAAGTAAGTCAGAAAGAGAAAAACAAATACCGTATGCTAACACATATATATGGAATCAAAGAAAAAAAAAAAAAAGGTCATGAAGAACCTAGGGGTAAGACGGGAATAAAGACACAGACCTACTAGAGAATGGACTTGAGGATATGGGGAGGGGGAAGGGTAAGCTGTGACAAAGTGAGAGAGTGGCATGGACATATATACACTACCAAATGTAAAATAGATAGCTAGTGGGAAGCAGCCGCATAGCACAGGGAGATCAGCTCGGTGCTTTGTGACCACCTAGAGGGGTGGGATAGGGAGGGCGGGAGGGAGGGAGATGCAGAGGGAAGAGATATGGTGATATATGTATATGTATAGCTGATTCACTTTGATATAAAGCAGAAACTAACACACTATTATTGTAAAGCAATTATACGCCAATAAAGATGTTAAAAAAAAAGAAAAAAAAAGCGGACCTTGCTGGGGAGTAACAAACTCTCAAAAGCAAACCCAGGGCTTCCCTGGTGGCGCAGTGGTTAAGAATCCGCCTGCCAATGCAGGGGACAGAGGTTCGAGCCCTGGTCCGGGAAGATCCCACAGGCTGCAGAGCAGCTAAGCCCGTGCACCACAACTACAAAGCCTGTGCTCTGGAGCCCGCGAGCCACAACTACTGAAGCCCACGCGCCTAGAGCCCGTGCTCCACAACAAGAGAAGCCACAACAATGAGAAGCCCACGCACCACAACTAGAGAAAAGCCCGTGCACAGCAACTAAGACCCAATGCAGCCAAAAATATATAATTAATTAATTTTTTAAAAAAGTGCTTAACCCATCTTTCAAGACTTCCATGATCTACATTTAAGTAATGCTTTTTGAGCTTTTTAGTTCATGTTTACATCTTTTTATACTCCAGCTGAAGATTACTTGCTATTTCTCAAATATGGTCTGTATTTTCCGGCTTCTGTGTCTTTATTAATGCTGTCCTTTGCATCTATCAAAGTCTTATCCAACCTCAAATGTCTGTGTCAAAGGTCACCCATCTCAGTTCATCTTCCTGATTCTCCCATAAACAGATGTGGCTTCTCACACCCCACCCTCCAAATCTTCCCAGTATTTTGATGTGCTTCTCTTTTGTACTTATCACAATCTAACTTATTATAGCTATTTATACATGGGTTGTTTTCTTCACATTCTCTAGAGGATTGTAGATATCTTGAGTGTAAGCACTTGATTGCAAAGTCATCTTTGCATCCCCTTTTTCTCCCCCGCCACCAAAGCCTACCACACTTCATTGGCTCAAAACATTCTTCTGGATTAAATCAGCAAAGGGTGCTTATCGAAGGGAAAGAAAAAGGCTTTATCCTCATTCTAACAAGGCAATGTGTTTTTATCCTACATATCTTTCTTTCATCCTAGAAGCTCCTCCTCCCACTCCAGTTCTCCCACAGACCTATACTCACCTGATGCAGATGTACTGTGTGTTCCACATTACTATGAAGTAGGGGCAGATGGCATTTTTTCCCATTGCACATTTTTTCTCAATACAGTTTCTATCACAGGCTCTGGGGAGCTCTAAAACAGATCCCCCCACCCAATCAGCTCTGACCAGTGCTGTAACAAGGTACATATTCCCAGCAGTGACATCTCTCCCTTGGTAAAATAACAGCATGAAAATAAAGATAACTGCTTTAAAATGAGCCCTTCCATAGTCAAGGGAAAGAGCTTACAGAGGGCCCTTTAAAATGAGACCTTCTAAAGAAAGGGGAAGGGCTTACTGAGGGACCTTTAAAACGAGCCCTTCCATAGAGAGGGGAAGAGGTTACAAAGGCTGGAAGGGGCAGAAACACAAGGACAAATTAGGCCAAGGGGCAAAAGCATGTGCCATGTTCAGCTCTACATGGAGGGTGCAATAAGTCATATGAATTCCTAATATTAAAACTTGCAGTTTGAGTGCTGGAGATGTCCTTTTTTTTTTTTTTTAATTTTTAGTTTTTAACACTTTTATTGGAGTATAATTGCTTTACAGTGTTGTGTTAGTTGCTGCTGTATAACAAAGTGAATCAGCTATATGTATACATATATACCCATATCCCCTCCCTCTTGCCTCTCCCTCCCACCCTCCCTATCCCACCCCTCTAGGTGGTCACAAAGCACCAAGCTGATCTCCCTGTGCTATGTGGCTGCTTTCCACTAGCTATCTTGGCATGGACATATATACACTACCAAATGTAAAAAAGAGATTTCCTTTTTATTAAGGAAAATTTTCAATAGAAGCAAAAGTAGACAAAATACTACAATGAACTTTCATCTACTTCTCACTCAGTTTTTAAAATTACCGACTTAAGCCAATCTTATTCATTTAAACTCCCATCGCTATTATTATTTTTAATAACAGCTTTATTGTGGATATAATTCACATACTGTACAATTTACCATTTAAAGTATACAGTTCAAAGGTTTTTAATATATTCAAGCTTAGCAGCCATCACCACAATCAATTTCAGAACATTTTTATCACTCCAAAAAGAAACCCTGTCCTGATTAATGTCATTTACTCCCAGCCTTAGGTAACTGCAAATCTACTGTTTCTATCAATTTGCCTATTCTGGACATTTCATATAAATGGAATCATATAATATGTGGTCTTTTGTGACTGGTTTCTTCCACTTATAATGTTTTCAAGGTTCATTCATGTTGTAGCATGTGTCAGTACTTCACTCCTTTTTATTGCCAAGTAATATTCCATTGTATAGATGGACCACACTTATTCATCCATTCACCAGCTGATCAATATATAAGTTGTTTCTACTTTCTGGCTGTTATAAATATGTGCATTCAAGTTTTTGTGTGAACGTATGTCTTCACTTTTCCTGGGTATATACTTAGGAGTAAAACAGATGGGTCAAACGGCAACTTTATGTTTAACTTTTTGAGGAACTGTAGATTGTTTTCTGAAGTGGCTGTGCCATTTTTAATTTTCATCAGCAATATATGTAGATTCCAATATCTCCACGTCCTCACCAACATTTGTAATTGTCCATATTTTTTATTTCAGCTATCCTAGAGAATGTGAAGTGGTACTTCATTGTGGCTCTGATTTGCATTTTCCTGATGACTAGTGATGTTGAGCATCTTTTCATGGGTTTATGGACCATTTGTTATCTTTGGAGAAACATTTATTCAGATCCTTCACTCATTTTAATATTATTATTATTATTATTGAGTTGTACGAGTTCTTTATTTTTTCTAGACACAAGTTCTTAATCAGATATATGATTTGCAAAATTTTTCTCCCATGTGTGGGTTGGTTTTTTTTTTTTTCCACTTTCTTGATAGTATCTTTTGGCACAGAAAACAATTTAAATTTTAATGACATCCAATTTACCTATTTTTTCTTCTGATTCTTGCGCTTTTAGTGCCACATCTAAGAAACTGATGCCTAACCCAAGGTCATAATGACTGACATTATATTTTCTTCTAAAATTTAACCATATTAGCTATAACACTTAGGTCTTTGTTTCATTTTCAGTAAATTTTTGCATGTGTTCCAGTTGTCTTAGCACCATTCATTCAAAGCAGATCAAGATATAAAAGATTTCTATCACTCCAGAAGATTCTTCCGTGCCCCTTCCCAGTTCATACTCCCACTTCACCCAGCAAACATCCATTCATTCACTCACTCCACCAAGCAGACATCCCAGAACCTTCCCACCCTCTCCTAAAAATTTCAGTATGTGTCAGTACTTCACTCCTGCATAACCCTCTCCTAAAAATTTCCTTAATAACTGTTAACTTGAGTAAACATAAGTAATAGGAATTCTGCTTCCTGGATCCACATGGCCCACCCTCTCCTTTAACAGAAAAGAAAACATTCCCATTAATTTGGCATTCCCATTAATTTGGCAAAGGGAAACGCATCTTATAACCCTTTCCTGAGTCTGAAAATGCTACTGCTTTGTACTCAGTCCCAGTCAGTGAAAAAAAAAAATTTAATGGATTATACAGACAACTACTTTTTAATTGTGTATATTATCTTGGAACTTTACTCTGTGAGGGTGGAAAGTACTGGCTGCTCCATGAGCCTTTGAGTGCTTCCTTGCTCTCTCTTTGCCGTCTGTGGCTGGTAGTATGCTGGTCTTTTTAAATTCTTCTCTCTATACCTCCTTATTTGATGAAGTTTCTATGATGTCTTCTAGTTTTGTTATCATGTGGCTTATTGATTTGAATTGTACTTTTATCTCATGTGGTTTACTTAGGAGTTAACCAGGAGAAACACAAAGCAACAGTCCAATTGTCTGAAGAGTAAAGATTTGCAAAATATCTTCTTGAAATAAGAGCTATCCTCTCAAAAACAATTAGAAAGAAGGTACAATATCATTTGCATATGATTCGTATGTACCTGAAAAACCCAAGAGAATCAACTGAAAAATGATGACAGTGTCACACATATAACAAAAAATGGGTATCCATAAACATATAAAAAACCCCTAAAAATAAATAAGAAAAAGACAAATAACACAACAGAAAAATGAGCAAAAAACATTAACAGGCATACCTCAGAAGAGAAAATCCAAATGGCTGAAAAACATTTGAAAAAATGTTCAACCTCTTTAGTAATCAGGGAAATGGAAATTAAAATCACAAGTAATACCATCATATACCTAAAAATTGGGGGGAAAGTTAGATAATGTCAGGTATTAATGAGATCTAAAACAACTGTAGCCTTTCATTCCCACCACCTCCACTTGCTTATCTGTAACCTCCCTCCAGCGGTGAGACACCTGGCTCCCCCATTCACCACACAGTTACATAACCATTCCTTTCCAGCATACATCACAGTAGTGTCAGAACTATTGACTTAAACCCCTGTGCTCATTCATTTTTACCGCTCTGCCTTGCTTTGTTCTTCTCCATTGCACTCCACACCATTTGATACGTTTATTTTCTCTCTTCCTCTTCAGTGATAACAGGGACTTTTACTGCTGGGTTCTCAGCACCTAAAACTGCCTTGAACAAAGTAGGTGCTCAACAAATATTAGCTGGATGAATAAATGAATTAAAAATCTTTATTATGGTTTATTACCATAATTACCAGTCTCAGTCAGACCTTTCCTAGCCAGCACTAGTTATTTGGCTCTGAGATAGTTTATCTACTTCAGTCAAATTATAATCATAGAATATAATTTAGACTTTCATCAATTCAACTGACTTCTCTCCCTAATTGCTACAATTATAACCACCAACTGAGGGAATTCCCTGGTGGTCCAGTGGTTAGGGCTCTGCGCTTTCACTGCCGAGGGTGAGGGTTCAATCCCTGGTCAGGGAACTAAGATCCCACAAGCCGTGCAGCACAGCCAAATATAAATAAAATTTTAAAAAATTTTTAAATAAAATAAAATAACCACCAACTGAAACAGTGAACTATCACAATCACTTGCATCTTCTAGTTTTCCTCTAAGGCCTGACTCAAACCACCCTTCCCACCCCCTGCCAAACCTAAACCTCCTGGACACCATCAACCTTATTTAAATTTCCTAGACACTTTCAATTTTGAGTGTTGTAGCTATCTATTGATAAATATTTTCACATTTGTTAGGAACATGAACAACATAATCACTATCATAAGTTCAAATCACAGAGTTAAAAGAATAATTTAATAAAAACTAAGCTGTTAATTTTACATTAACCTTCCAAAAGAACTGTGAGGGCATGTAGAATGATTTTTGGAAAAAGTACAGATTTGCTCTCTTTTCCTTAGTGTGGAAGTCTGAGTTTTAAGAACAAACACTAAAAGGAAACATATGGAAAAGATCAGTAACAAGATGAAATCTTGGCCCAAATATGGTCTGCCACGTTTTACATACCAGTGTCTCAAATAATAGATGAGATTTTTACAGTATTGCCAAAACATCTCTTGAAACACTGTACACTTTTTAAAAATCTGAAGTATAATGAAATAAATCTTGTGCGTTCTTTATAAAAACCTAATGGAAAATACTATTTTGAGGAAACAAAAACAAATTCCAGGAATCACTTTACCTTATTAGTTTGTACAAGCTTGAAAGAATCTCCCAAAGAATGAACTCAAAGTTCACTGTCAAGAGATACAAGTTAACTCTCTGTTTAAAATATGAAAATATTGGTATAAAAATATAGCATTTAAGTAGTTAACTGCCACTCTTCAAGAGAGACAGCTCAGTGAAATTTGTAAATTTTCTACATCTGCAAAATAAAGGCAATAATAGCTGGTCAACAGAAGTTCCTAATTCCATCTTATTCAATACTATAAAATTACTTTTTGGACTAGTAAAAACAGACAAATCAGAGATTTGTCTTCTGAGTGAATTCCATAACTAAGAGATTAATTTTATTTCAAAGGTTATTAGAACGCATGCTAGTGGATGTATTTGGGAGGAAGGTGAGAAAGGGGATAGCTGATAGAAAAGAAGGTATACTTCTTTGTATGGAAAAGTAATATATTTAATCTGTGTCACCAATGACCATCTATTTCGTTTTTAAAATAAACTAGATGTGAAATGCTGTATGTTTCTAATCCCGGTTCCTTGTCTTAATAAAGGGAAGCACTGGTGTGAACACACGGTATCAGACAACCGAGGTCTCAAGATGACTCTGAGTTCCACCTTAAAATGCCAAGACACTGAGCTCCATGTTACAGTGGACCTTACTTTGAAGAATTCTTTGGCATGAAAATGAAAATAAAAACAGTAATCAGTACATGCTGTTTCATTTAGTTCTGTTTGCCTTTCATACTAGAGGAAATTCTTGCCATACCTCAAACCAAAATTAAGGGGAAAAGAAAGAAGTAAGCCACATAAATCTGACCAAGAACACAAGCATTTTAATTTGAGTCCACAAAGTTTTGGATAATGAAAAGAAATACATAATTTTAATTCAACCCAAGTATTTTCCAAGTAGATTATATTTGCTTAAATTGCTATAGCAATCCAAGGGACAGCCCTGCCTGGACACACAGTTACTGTGGATTTTTAAGAGATTCAGTTTAAGAATTTAGGAATTTCTGATTCATTTACAGGATTTGCAAATTCATCAGCCCCTGAAAGCTAAAGCAAACTCAACAGGTATGATGATAAAATAATTTTCAATTTTTAAAGAAAATATTCCTACTGTTAAAAATATATTTGATTTAACATTAAAATAGATTGTAGCCATCTTAAATGCACATTTTTATAAGCAATATCTGGTAAAAGCTACATTAAAATTTGATTAGCAAAAATATTCAGGGAAATAATATAGGGAATTTAATTTTCTAACTTAAAATTTACCCAATAAATGATCTTTGTTTAGATTTTTTTTTACTTTGAATGAAAGATTCTCACGTTAATGGAATAATTTTCTGTTTCTCTCTCCCTCTCCCTCTCTCTCTCTCTCTCTCTCTCTCTCTCAACTTTAAGTGACAAACAACCGGCGAACGCCTTTGAGCCATACATCTGAGCAATGCTAGAGATTCTGGTTTTAGAGAAATGGGTATTTGTACAAATTTCACTAAAAATTTTCTCAAAATTTCTTTATTAACCAAATCCCTGATATTACGATGTGTTTGCTTCTTCCTCAAAGAGAAAATACAAGTACTCTATCTAGCACTGAAGGTTCTAGTTTCTTGGGTTTCAGTTAATTAAGATCCAAATGTATTATGGCTAAAAATAATTTTGAGACTTTCATATTTTTAATAGCAAAAGAGTTTTACTTCCTTAGGCCTTGTGTGTGATAGTGATGTACACAACTTTAATTTTACAGAGTTAAATTTAAAACTGCTTTGGAAAAAATTCTGAATCATATCCTAATACTTGGTTTCTTATATTTTAGTTTCTGTGGCATACCAATAAAACAATTAAGTTTTTAAAATAATAAAATGCTATGAAGCTTTCCAATTACTTTAAACTTTCCAGGACAAAGTTCCATCTCATTTTGATGAGTAATTTAAATTAGAACTTTCTTGATGAAAGCACGAGTGCTTTTTTCCAGGTAAGAGAAATGTTATGACATAGAAACATTTTTAGTTATAATAATGAAAAATTCATATTAATGAGTAATTTAAAAAACCTGGTAACATATTTCACTTTGCTTTAAACTTTCTTTTTCACATTTGTGATTTTTCTACTAAACAAAGTAAGGAATACAGGTAGGAAAGTGAATACAGTATATTGTGACAGAGAAATATTCAATAGAAAAGAGAACAGCCATGTTCTCTGTGAAAATGTTCATTTAGAGAAATCACTGTGGTGAAATAAATGCCTAGAAATAATCAACATTAGTAGCAATAAACATCACTAACAAGATGTAATCTATAACAAAAAATCAATCATGCATTCAACAAATCTGTGAGCACTTACAAACTGTGCATTGTACTAGAGTCTGTCAAAAATTAGAGGTTGAGAAATGAGATGATTGACAGTGAGTTACAATGTTTTGCTATGAGTTACCCTATAGGAGACAAGGCATAAATTGCTGAACATAAAAGGCAGAAGTAATAAAAATATGCCTTGCAAATGGCTGGTAAAAGATTAGCTGAATGAAAAATTTGGATAAAAAGAAGTAAGAGAGAGTTATAACAGGGAAAATGATCAGGGGTGAAGTTGAGGAGTAAGAAAAATAGAAAATAATGGGTATATCAATGGAGATGGAATGGATTTCAGACCAGAAAACAGCACTTATTGAAAAGGGAGTGGGACAAGGTTGAGCTACAGGGCCGAGGTCCTCAGTGGATGAGGACAATGATGACGAGCTCAGATTTAGAAGAGAAACTGTCTTCAGGGAAAGACCTTTCTTCTTAGGTGGCCAAGAAGACCAAAAGCAGATAATACTAAGAATCCCTTTATTTTCAGAGAGGCCCTCGTCATGAGGTCTTGATTCCTAGGCAAAGGTAAGTGCTGAACCAAAAGTATCATCCAGGTCTCCTTTTTTCCCAACAATTTCTTGTAGTTGTTGAACAGTCATGACTTCAATTCTCAAATGTAAGGTTACTAACTGATGATTACTGATGTTCTAACACAAGGATAAAATTCAGAGTTCTGATGAGCAGTACTCTTTTCAAAGTTCAACTGTGTATCAGTCAGCTTCTGAGACCCCCTACATGGCCTGACCCCGCACAGCTGCATGTCTCTGCCTCTTTGCTTCTACTTTCATCTCAACTCCATGGTCCAGTACTTTAAATGAAGTATGACAAGCACTTTAAAAAAAAGTTGATATGTTATAGTATAATGAGTATAATAAAATACTATAATTTTAATACATAAAATATTATCAACTAGAGAGTAATATGTATAGGGTGTTCTATACCCATTCCTGGGAATCTCCCAAAGTCTTGGCCAAATGATGTCTGCAAAGGTTTCCCTGTCTCGCCCAAGCAGGGTTAAGCCACTGGTTCCCACAGCACTGGTATCTCTGCTGCAAACCATATTTCCCTCTGCCTGAGAATATGGTTCACTGTGCTGTGCCTCTCTTGTCCACTAAATTGTATGCACTAAATTGTATGCTCATGTCTTCATATTTTCTTCATTTCCGTGTTTCCCACCAAGCACATTGCCTCACCCCTAAAATTCAAGACAATCATCAAGTAACCCAATCAAACTAACTAAATCACTAGTAATATTTGCAAGGCTCTTTTCTAACCATGTCCACACACAACATCTAGTACAGGGTCACTAATTATAGCAGGTGAAAAAGCACTCCTAATCATACCCACTGGGAGCTTCCCAGTGCCCTGTCTGGGTCAGCCAGCACTGAACACTGCCCTTTGGGATGAGACCACACTCTTTCACTTCTCCTCCCAGGACTCTATCTTACTTCATGCATGAACACTGCAGTGTGAAGATTATGGCTCAGCTATATTAATGAATTAAACTAGGTGTTCATTCCCAGAGTGCAAATTCCTGAGGTCACAATTTAGGCCTCCAGGTTCTGGTTGAGATTGGCTGTAACAGTCTTATTTTGCTCCTTCAACAGTTAACCACCGCATCCCAAACATCTCACCCTTTGTTGCTTACATGTTTTTGCTCATCTCTTCTATCTGCAAATCTTCCCTATTTCCCTCTGTGAGAACCCTCATATTCCTTCAAAGTCTAATTCAAATGCCATGTCCTCCATGAATCACATGGATAAAAAGGAACAATGGATGGAGTCTACTTAGATCTGCGAAAGGAAACTTTATGAATTTCAAAATCAAAATTGTTTAAAAGATGAAACCATTACCATTTTGGCATTTTATGTAGGAAGGGATAAGATTAAATAGAAGTCCATATATTAGAGTAAATGATTGTCTACTCTATTTTCTTGGTGAAAAAAGAGGCAAGGTCATCATCTGGTTCTCCACTAAGACCTAAACTCCTGGGAGACAGGACAGTGTGTTTTTAATATCTGTGTATCTAGAAATTAACTCCAAAATATTAGTGGAAAAAAAGAAGCTAGGAAGGTAATAGGAAAAATGTATAGACTAACCAATTAGAAACTAATTTCGTAGAATGTAAATATTGTGTGTGTTTGTGATTTAAAGTAGTTATTCAAGTAAAGTCAGAGACAAAATAATTGGATTCTGCAAACTATTTCACAGGGAAAATTTGAAGTCACAGTCTTGGACAGAAAACACTAACAGGAAACATGATAGTTATTTTTAATATCTCAAGCTTTCACATAAAATGGAGTGTTCTATGTTCTTCCAAAGAGCAGAAAAGAACATCAGCAAACAAAAGTTGCAGCGGGAAAATTTTGGTTAATATCAAGAATCTCCTAAGTAACTAAAACATAGAGTCTCTCTTCTCATAGGCAGTAAACATCACTGAAGGGGCCAAATAGTCAGTGAGAACATCCAGCATTTAAAGGGAAAGAGCACTTGGCTTTGGGGTGGAGAGATGTCATGCTATCATTGTAAATCTATAGTCTCGTAAGCAAGACAAATCGAGATTCTCTTAAAAGATGGTTACTTAGTCTGGTTCAATGCAGTATGTGACTTTTAAAAAAATACCACCTTATACATTAATTTTGGTCTGAGCAGCACCCATTAATTCTGGACATTCTTTTATATATTTCAATACAGATATAGATATTATGCATTTTATATAACTGTCAATTTATATACAAATTATTCTAAGTTTACTCACTTTTCCCACAATATATTTCCTTTTTGCCTTGTAATAGGACAAAAAAGGAACATGGGCTTTTCAAGTCCAGTATGTGTCCTTTTCTTCTTTCTTGGAGTCAAAGTATATTGCCAGTATGAAAGTTATCAATGGGATGAAGATTATGACCAAGAATCAGATGATGTCTACCAACCAGAATTCCAATTTCATCAAAATGAAGATTATGGAGTTCCATTTCATCAGCATACTTTAGGTTGTGCCAGTGAATGCTTCTGTCCGCCTAACTTTCCATCATCAATGTACTGTGATAATCGCAAACTCAAGACTATCCCAAATATTCCAGCATACATTCAGCAAGTTTATCTTCAGTTTAATGAAATTGAGGCTGTGACTGCAGATTCATTTATCAATGCCACTCATCTTAAAGAAATCAACCTCAGCCACAACAAAATTAAATCTCAAAAGATTGATCATGGTGTGTTTGCTAAATTGTCAAATCTACTACAACTTCACCTACAGCATAACAATTTAGAAGACTTTCCATTTCCTCTTCCTAAGTCTTTGGAAAGGATTCTTCTTGGTTACAATCAGATCTCCAGACTGCAGACAAATGCTGTGAATGGGCTAGTAAACTTGACCATGCTTGATCTTTGTTATAATCAAATTGATGATTCTACATTACAAGAAAAAATCCTTGCGAAAATGGAAAAACTAATGCAGCTTAACCTATGTAATAACAGATTAGAATCAATGCCTCCTGGTTTGCCTTCTTCACTTATGTATCTGTCTTTAGAAAATAATTCAATATCTGCTATACCAGAAAATTACTTCAATGAACTCCCAAAACTTCATGCTCTAAGAATGTCACACAATAAACTACAAGACATCCCATATTATATTTTTAATCTTTCCAACCTTATAGAGCTCAATGTTGGACACAACAAACTGAAGCAAGCATTCTATATTCCAAGAAATTTAGAACACCTATACCTAGAAAATAATGAAATTGAAAGTATGTAAAATTTCATTTTTTTGTGTGTATTGGTTTTATTTTTATTATTTATTTTTAATTTTTATTTATTTACTTATTTATTTTTAATTATTATTTTATATTGGAGCATAGTGATTAACAACGTTGTGTTAGTTTCAGGTGAACAGCAAAGTGATTCAGTTATACATATACATGTATTTATTCTTTTTCAAATTCTTTTCCCATTTAGGCTATTATAGAATATTGAGCAGTGTTCCCTGTGCTATAGAGTATGTCCTTGTTGTACATGTCAATCCCAAACTCCCAATCTATTCCTCTCCCCCACTCTTCCCCCCTGGTAACTATAAGTTCGTTCTCTCAGTCTGTGAGTCTGTTTCTGTTTTGTAAATAAGTTCATTTGTATCATTTTTTTCTTAGATTCTGCATATACGTGATATCATATGATATTTTTCTTTCTCTGACTTACTTCACTTAGTGTGATAATCTCCAGGTCCATCCATGTTGCTGCAAATGGCATTATTTCATTCTTTTTTAATGGCTGAGTAATATTCCATTGTATATATGTATCATATCTTGTTTATCCATTCATCTGTTGATGGATATTTAGGTTGCTTCCATGTCTTGGCTATTGGAAACAGTGCTGCAATGACATTTGGGGTGCCTCTATCCTTTCGAACGATGGATTTCTCCGGATATATGCCCAGGAGTGGGATTGCTGGATCATATGGTAGCTGTATTTTTAGTTTCTTAAGGAACCTCCATACTGTTCTCCATAGTGGCTGTACCAATTTATATTCCCACCAACGATGTAGGAGGGTTCCCTTTTCTCCACACCCTCTCCAGCATTTATTGTTTATAGATTGTTTGATGATGGCCATTCTGACTGGTGTGAGGTGATATCTCATTGTAGTTTTGATTTGCATTTCTCTAATAATTAGCGATGTTGAGCATCTTTTCATGTGCCTCTTGGCCATCTGTATGTCGTCTTTAGAGAAATGTCTATTTAGGTCTCCTGACCATTTTTTAATTGGGTTGTTTGGTTTTTTGCTATGGAGTTGTATGAGCTCTTTATAAATTTTGGAGACTAATCCCTTGTCGGTTGCATCGTTTGCAAATATTTTCTTCCATTTTGTAGGTTATCTTTTCATTTTTTTAATGGTTTCCTTTGCTGTGCAAAAGCTTTTGAGTTTAATGAGGTCCCATTTGTTTATTTATTATTTTATTTTCATTCCTCTAGGAGATGGCTTAGAAAAGATATTGCTGCGATTTATGTCAAAGAGTGTTCTGCTTATGTTTTCCTCCAAGAGTTTTATAGTATCTGGTTTTACATTTAGGTCTTTAATCCATTTTGAGTTTAATTTGTGTATGGTGTTAAAGAATGTTCTAATTTCATTTTTTTACATTTAGCTGTCCAGTTTTCCCAGCACCATTTACTGAAGACACTGTCTTTCCTCCATTGTATAGTCTTGCCTCCTCTGTCGTAGATTAATTGACCATAGGTGTGTGGGTTTATTTCTGGGCTTTCTACCCTGTTCCATTGATCTATATGTCTGTTTTTGTGACAGTACCACACCATTTTGATGACTGTAGCTTTGTAGTATAGTCTGAAGTCAGGGAGCCTGATTCCTCCAGCTCCGTTTTTTTTTCTCAAGATTTCTTTGGCTATTCGGGGTCTTTTGTGTCTCCACATGAATTTTAAGATTGTTTTGTTCTAGTTCTGTGAAAAATGTCATTTCATAGGGATTGCACCAAATCTGTAGATTGCCTTGGGTAGTATAGTCATTTTGACAATATTGATTCTTCTAATCCAAGAACATGGTACATCTTTCCATCTGTTTGTGTCATCTTCGATTTCTTTCATCAGCATCTTATAGTTTTCGGAGTACAGACAGGTCTTTTGTCTCCTTAGGTAGGTTTATTCCTAGTTATTTTATTCTTTTTGACGTGATGGTAAGTTGGATTGTTTCTTTAATTTCTCTTTCTGATCTTTCGTTGTTAGTGTACAGAAATGCAACAGATTTCTGTGTATTAATTTTGTATGCTGCAACTTTACTGAATTCACTGATGAGCATCATTGTCTTTTAAAGACAGAAAGAAGAGTATTTTGACCTTTTAAAGAACGAATCTTTGAAAACCTATGCTTTACAAATTGCTGAAAATGGTTGCTTTGAAGCTGGCTAGGGAAATGGCAGAAATTGGCCCCAGAGAAAGGTGTACTCCAAGGTTTATAGTCTTTTCTATTAAATGTTATCACCTTGAACATTGAGAATTAGTACTGTAGAGTATACAAAGAAATATGAGATCCTGAGTAGTGGAACTATAGGTGATTTTCACTTTTTTCTTTTTGAGATTGTTTCTACTAAGAATTTATTACTTAAATAATTTATTTAATACTTAAATAATTACTTAATAGCCAGTGAAGCCATCGTTTATTTTGATAATACAAAATTCATTTATAGTTTCATTTTTATTTTATTATTTGATTACTGTAAAAAATAATTAAACCTAATTTCCCTTACAAGTATTTTAATTAATAAAACTATACCCCATAAACATTTTAATAAAATCCAATATAGGATTATGGATGTAATACAGCAGGATTAATTTTTAATTTGTATTTTTCAGATATCAATGTCACATTGATGTGTTCATCTGTTGACCCACTACATTACCATCATTTAACATACATTCGTGTAGATCAAAATAAGCTAAAAGAGCCAATAAGCACATACATTTTCCTCTGCTTCCCTCATATACACACTATTTATTATGGTGAACAAAGAAGCACTAATGGTCAAACAATACAACTGAAGACCCAAGTTTTCAGGAGATTTCAAGATGATGTTGACAGTGAAGATCACGATGATCACCATGAAGCCCCAGAAGAAGAAGGAACAGAAGAAAACGTTGACCCTCACTATTATGGAAGTCAAGAATGGCAAGAAACTATATAAGTATACATTTATAACGTCACAAAATCTTATTATTCAATATAAATTTAACTAAATATGCATAGCTCGTAGTAATATACCTGGAATTGTGTACTAGTATGAGATCAGATTGAATTTAGATTGTTGACAACATTTGCATCATTACACAGGATTAGAACTTACTCAAAATGATACAAATCTTTAGAAATGTAAATTAGAATGATAAGTAGGAATCAAAAACTATACTTTGAATATTAAATTATCATCATGTTGAGAAAAAAAGCAAGTATGACCACTTCTATTAACAGTAATTTTTCTAATAATGATGAAAGACGTAGTGTTAGAAGCTAAGAACTGTAAACCATGTGCTTTAAATCACTATGAGCATAGTGTTTAAATGCCAGAAGGTTATATTAATGTAACAGCAGCTACTCATTTAAGGAATAGACTATTTTTCTGACCTAAAGTCCAGAAAAGCGTTCACACTTGTATTTGAATATCATCACCATGACAGCCACCGCCCTGGTCCTACCACTTAGAGCACAGAATGATATTCTTGATTTTCAAAAGAGGCTACCGTACTAAGGATCCAAAGCACACAGACTTATGAAATCAACTAGTCTTGTTTTTCTCTCAGAGCACGAAAGCAACAAATATTTAAACCCTGTATTTGGATACCTAAAAAACACCAAATCATCTTATCACAATTCGTATTTTAGCAAATTTCAGCAATTGTACAAAACAATCTTGACTGCATTCCAGTGTTTCTATAGTAAATTCACTAGAGAAAGGTTTTAGTTACATAAAGATTTGCTAATAAATAACTGCTCTGTTCACAAGGTTAAGTTAACGTTAGCACAAGAAAGTATATCAACATAATTAAACACTTCTATTTTCCTAGCACAATATATTAGAAACATATATGTATATCAGCCAATGTTTATTTACACAGTGTTAAAGTTGAATAGAGTTCCTTTGAAATTTGAATGACAGGCTTTGATATCTTCTTTAAATCCTTAAAAATCATATATCATTTTGAAGCATTTTAAGTATGCCTTATAATGAAGTATAACTTCTATGATGAACTTTCTTGATTTACCAGGCTAATATTTCACAGAATTCCTCAGATAAGGAATAAACACAAATCTGGAACTGCCTACACAGGAAACCCCTCAAACAAACAGTAACAATTTAAACAGTATGCAAAAAGACAAATTAAAACTATATTTTAAAAGCAGTTTTCTAGTGGTGAGTCTATTTTTCTGGAGATGACAGTTTAAAATGAAGCCTCTAATGCTCTTTATATCTTTGAGTAGGTTATTAGCATGTAGCCGAAATAGAACACCCACATGTCCCCAGGGACAAGCTCAACAACCCAGAATGAACATGAACAACATTCCATTCATTCATTCATTTAATTAACATTCAGCAAGTCTTTTGGTATGCAGGGCTTAGTACTGAGAAGTCAAACAGAATACATATGTGCACCTGTGACGCTATGAGACACAGGTGTGAGGGTAAAGGTAAGAGCAAAACGTTAGTGATGTGGGTAAAGCACATTTTCCAAAGAGGTAAAAAACTTTAAGGACCATCTCCCCCTTTATTGAAATTTTTAAAAATAGGGTTATAAATTTAAACATTTATTATGAGCTAATACGTGGAAAATACGGTGGGTGTTTTAGGAGATCAGAAAGAGAAGACTATTTCTTACCCAGAACAATTTAAAATTTAATGAGGAGCCATCAGGAAAATGCAAATCAAAACCACAGCAAGATACTCCTTTACATTCACTGGATGGCTATCATCAAAAAGGCAGACAAATAATAAGTATTAATGAGGAGGTACAGAAAGTGGAATCCGCTGGTGACGAAGTCAAATGGTGCAGCTGCTTTGGAAAGCAGTCTGGCAGTTCTTCAAAAAGTTAGTTACCTATGATCCAACAATTCCACTCCTAGATATATACCTAAGAGAACTGAACACATATGTTCACACAAAAACATGTACAAAAATGTTCATAGCAGCATTATTCATTAATAGCCAAAAAGTGGAAACCACTCAAATGTCCTTCAGCTGATGAAAGGATAAACAAAATGTGGTATATCCACACAATGGAAAATTATTCAGCCAAAAGAAGGAATGAAGTACTGATACATGTTACTACATGGATGAACCATGAAGACATTATGCTAGTGAAAAGTCAGTCACAGAAGACCACCTATTGTATGATTCCATTTATATAAAATGTCTAGAAGAGGCAAATCTATAGAGACAGAAAGATTATTGGCTGCCTGGGGTTGGGGGGCAGGAGAATAAAGGGAAACTGGGGAGTGACTGACAATGGATAGAGTCTTTCTTTTGGGGGTGATGAAAATATTCTGAAATTGATTATAGTGATGATTGTACAAGTTTGAAAATACTAAAAACTATTGAATTGTACACTTTAAAAAAGTGAATTGCATGAGATGTGAATTATTTCAATAAAGCTGTTATTTAAAAATTTAACATAGACAATAAGATCTAATAACTCACTCTAACAAAAGGAAGAAAGAAATACAATGTGGCAGTAACTGAAACACGATGTGAACACAGATATACCGACTTTATTTCTGGCCATGATGTGAAGCAGTTGAAGGCTTCAAAGAGGTGGTACTTTGATGTGTGAGTAGGGACTGATTGGCAAGAGTGGAGAAAACAAGGCCCCAAGGTGAGATTAATATAAAGATGTGGTAATTACTTATTTCAACTCTTGCACAGTTAAAACCCTCCAAATTTTCAGAATTCTGGAGCACCTATTTTTATCTCCTCCTAAATTGACAAATGAAAATACATTTTAATCTTCAATGAATAGGCTTAGTGAAGAAAAAAACTGCACAGTTTAGCAGTTCGTAACAAGGAATTTGAAATCAGATATACCTTGGTAGAAGCCTGACTTCACACTTGTAACTAAGCAAGATGACTCTGAGTAAGTTACTTCTTGAAGCCTCCCTTTCTGCATTGCTATAAGGAAGGTGGTTCTCACAGGGCTGTTATAAGGACAAGTAGAGATAGCGTACATACCAAAGCATTTAACAAACTGCATGCCAGTTACAGGTACCCTACAAGCAGTAATTACTGCAGTATGTCCAGCCCAGCAGCCCACTGGATATATGTGCCGCCAGCCATCAGCTGTGCTTCGCATGCCTTGGCGCTCTCTCGGGGACCCTCTAGAATGGAGTTAGCATCTTTCAGGTTCCTTGCAAGGTTCCACTTGTACAAAAGATTAGTAAACAAGACAGAATTTACTAAAGATTTCATTAGGGAGAGAGAGGAGGGAGCTTAAATCATATACCCACAACAAACATATTCCAAGTCATTATTTGATGGTTCAGCTTTCCAAAGCACCTCTAGATGGCCTACAAGGGTGGGAAGCAGAGTTCCCTCCACCCCTCAAAAGGCACTTGGCTGCCTGGCTCCTCTGGCTAGAGTAGTCAAACTCTTCCTGTCTATTAGGAAGAAGAGGTCACCTCTGCTCTCCCTTTAAAGGCATGTATATATAAACACGTCACAAAATGTCCCCCAGCTGCAGGGCCAAGTAAGGAGGCAGGTTAACAACCATCTTTTGTTACTCAAAAATGTCCAGAGGAACTCATGCCTACCCCAAGTATTTCTCATTAAAAAGAAAACAAAACAAATAACCACCAATGCTTTCCCTAGGAGGATGGAAGAATAAAGTTCTACCTCTTACCAGAGCTGCAAACAAAACCAGATGATATATTTATATCAGGAAAGAAAAAGATGAAAATTCATCAATTTTCTCATTACACTTCAAAGTATTAGCTATATTAGCTCTGAGTCTGAACTGTGTGTGTTTTGTGACCACTAACAAATAAATCCAAATCATACCATGAACCCAAGCTTAATTAGCAAACATATTAGAAAGGAAATAAAAATAAAGGATATTTAATAAATTTGCTTACAATAATACTGGTTGAGAATGTTTAGCATGCGTTTAAATATTACCTGAAAACTATACATTTTTACTTTATTCCTCAAGTTGGAACCACTAACCCAAAATGCAGATGTATGCATATCATGTAACATACTAAACCAATTCCATGGGGAAAAAAAACAGAAGAAATAAACCTGTCTCTTCTGTATACTTTTACTGTAGCAAAGAATTCATATGACCCAAGGAAAGCTAGTACTAAAACCCCAATTTCCTGATTCCAAATCCATCTTTTCTAAATCTTAGAAATAAAGAATAACAGCAGCTGGAAACAAAATTAAATCATAACCGCTAAAAATCCAAAGTTTCTTACATGTTCCAATTTCCTAAATAAGTATAACCTGGTATGCCTAGCAAGTAAATAGCACGGCATTTATGGATATGTCTGTCATTGCATGCTTAGGTTGCAAATTTATTATACGTAGACTTATGTACTACTCAGAAAAATTAAAATCACAAATACGATACATTTTTAACATTAACCCTTCCTTATATTGAGTCATAATTCCCCTCCCTTTAAACTTAAGCCTTTAGTCCGGGAAGTACTTGGGTTCGCATCTTTATCTCATTTGACCAAACAACTAGGCTTCAGGCATAAGCAGAGATTTGAGATGGAGATTCAAATCATAGACTTCCCATAAAACCCTAGAATGTTCATTAGAAACAAGTCAGAGGTCATTCCCACACTGAAGGGGAGATGACTACACAAGGCAAAATTCTGGGACACCTTCAAAGATATAAAACCCTATAAAGATACCAAGGATAATGTGTCAGGGTCACCAAGAAGAACTCCACAGAGATAACCCTCTCAATTTTGGATAAATGCCTGCTCTTGAGCCTTAGCTTTCATCTTTTATTACTGTTCAGTGAAAGCTAAATAGCTTTCTACTAGGATACAATAGTTCTTTCTGGAGTAGAAAACAATCTAACTTTGAAACATATTTTATACTGGAAACTATGTAGTAAAGAATTTGACCCCAAAGAGGGGTTTGGGCTTTGCTGTCAGCTTCTAGGAGGTAATCTCTATCTTTGTTTAGAATGGGGGTTAACACATCCAATCTTAGGGTGGGACGGGCCATACCAAATAGTCTTAGGTTGGCCATGCCAGAAAGACAACCATGTGATTTAGGATGTGTCATATAGTATCAGTCAACCTGGGGGCAGAGTTCAACCATGTGGGATACTCAATCAATTGATCATGCATATGTAATGAAGCCCCAGTAAAAACTGAACTGTGAGGCTCAGTAGCGCTTTCCTGGTTGGCAATACCCATATTCCTTGTCATACATCAATGCCGGGCGGGTAACGCATCCTGAGAACAATGGAAGCTCTGCACTTGGAACCCTCATAGACTCTGTCCAATGCGTCTCTTCCTCTGGCTGATGTTTATGTGTATCCTTTCCCTGTGATAAACCATAACCATGAATAGAATGGCTTCCAGTGAGTTCCATGAGTCCTAGAAAATTATCAAATGTGAGGGTAGTTTGGGGAACCCCCCAAACTTTCAGTTGGTATAAGAAATGAGGATGGTTTTGGGGACTGTGCTCTCAAACATTAAAGTTTGGCTAACTGTGGGTGGGAACATACATATTTTCCAGTGTAATTCTGAATATTTCTAGAATCTTACCTCGTGTAGTCATCTCCCCTTCAAGTGTGGATGTGACCTCTGACTTGCTTCTAACCAACACAATATTGCAAAGAGATGGCATATATATGATTATGGGTGCATGACTGCTACAAAGAAACTGTGAGATAATAAATGTGTGTTATTTTAGACCATTAAGCTTGTAATAAATAACCAATAAAATAGATAAGCAGTGATATTCTTCAGAAATGCAACATTAGAGGGATACTTCTAAAATGAAAATAGAATCATGTCACTCACTGGTTTAAAAATCTCTCAGTTGTCTCTCACTGGCTACAAATAAAACTCAAACACCTCAGCAAGGTATAAAAGACTCTCCTTAATCTGACCTCTAGTCCCCTGTCTGATCTCTTAATATGCGCCACCCGCCTCACCTCTTCTCTCTCTCCCTCCAAGCTCCAGCCATATACAACTAATTATCCATTTCCTTAATGATCTACCCTCCCCACTTCTGTGCTGCTCCCATTCCTAGAGCACTTCTCCCTCGGCCTGCCCCCCGCCCCCGCCCCTCATTTTCTCTAGAGAAGTCAGTATGGTGCAGCCTCTGTGGCTTCACCCTTTCCCAGGCCACTGCAGAACTCTGTGCACATTTCTGTGTAGCAGGTCTCTCACTGTGCATTCTGTCGCTTGTTTGCTGCCCTTCTTGCTAACTTACAAACCCTTCCTTTTTGAGGGGAGAAAATGAATTTTGCTTGTCTGAGTTTATTTTTCTGTAGTACTGGCAGAGAAGTGGCACTCAATAAACTTCTACTAAATGAATGAATGCCAATAAAACTATACTTACTGGTCATAATTTTTCAGGAAAAAAAATGTTATATCCACAAAATAATTTTCATTAGTACAAAGTGTCAAACTGTGTTCATTAGTAAACCATGAATCTCTAAGATTCTCTAAATCTATTTAACATCTATGCAGTTCATTTCTCAACATCCCATTAAACCTGCCACACAACAGAAAACAAATCAATATCTGCTGTTTCATTATTAGATCTTTTCAAAGATTTTAAGGCCATAAAATTGACAATTTATATCAACCAAAACCAGAGAATATCACAACTAAATTTAAAATAATTCACATTCAAATAAAAACATGAGTATTCAAGTCTTAGTTTATCCAATCTTTAATTCGAAAAACTCTAAAGCCAATTTTGAATAGAAAAGAGAACAAATTAGTATTCTTTCATTTTCTACTTTTTAATAAAGTATTTATCCATATCCATATTTATTAAATTTTTAGCTTAGAGGAGAAAGAAATGTTACCTTGACTGCTAAAATTATCAAAGAGTGATAAAATTTAAACAAATCTTTAAAGATGTTCACACAGTTATCTAAATACCACTTCAACTTAAAGAAATCAAATTTAATATTAAAATAATTAAAACAGCTTCCTTCATTTAGCAAACAAAAATATATTTTACTATCAAACCCCAAATTATAAATAAAATTTATTTTTAAAAAGCTAATTCTGACACTTGAGTTTTTGTTATATGTAACAAAATAAAGGGGGAGAGGGACCCCAAATGACTAAACTAAAAAATAATTTGTGCTATAACTAATTTCTACACCAGAAACTTTTTAGGTATATACTAATTAAAGTACTAGAACAACATTTTTACTCTTCATAAAATTAAGAGCATAGATTATGCTTTAGTTTGGTATTTTATTTCGTTCAAAAAGCAGATGTTTTATCTCCTGGGAAAGCATTAAAATGAAAAGCATGATTTTTAAACTATGTCATCTTCATAAACTAATATTCACAAAAACATGAGTATTTATTACACAAGGTAAAAATAACAAAATTATGGTAATCAGTAGAAGCAATCTGAGTACAGCACTTACAAATATTTTAAGCACAGTTCTCTAGTACAACACACTACATTTCACCCTAGAGAAAGAATGTTGGCAAAGATCTCTACCACATGGAAACTGCTTTTAAAGCTGTTGGGCCCTGAAATTCTATTCAGCAGTTTGAAATCAATCCACAGCTTTTCTCATTCACCCTCCCACTTGGGGCTAATGCAAGCCATGACCATCTACTGAGGAAAACCACAAAAAACTTCAAAACAGCTACAACGGTAGGCTCTTTTTTCACATATTATTTTAAATATCATTTGTTAAAATGTGACATCTAACAATCTTAGTAAATGTAAAGGCCACCTTTCATTTTTTTATGTTTCAGTTACTTTGAACAATTATTTTTTAACAAGCACTTAAGTATATCATTGCATAACCTTAATGTCCATGCAGGCAAGAACAAGGTGCTGCAAAAGTCACCAAACCATGTTATTCTTAATTTTCAACCATTGATTTTTGACAAACTGGTATCTACAATGCAGCACCAGCAACTATGAGTGATTCTGTCTGAAGTTACTTATGAAAAAGTGTAAAATGTGCACCACCAGATAAAATCCAGCTGTGAGCCTAAAAGACTCTTTCCCATTTCATTCCCTCTAAATCTTTGATTAAAGTTCTATATTTTTTCTAGCCTGCAATACTATTTTTGCATTTTTCATAGTTTAAATTTTAAAAGAAATGCTATTAACTAAAAGAAATGATATCTATAAAAATTATAAAACTAAGAAAATTTAAATTATGGCTTTTCCCATATTCTGTACCACTTAAAAGTAAGTGTTAATGACTACTTTTCATAATGTTAAATTTAAAATTTAAATTTTAAAACTGTTCCTGGAATTTGTTTCTGCTCATACCAATACAATCAAGAGTGCGTATAAAGGAGCAAAGTTGAAATATGATATTTTTTAACTCACATGAGACAGGATCATGGGACTTCATTTTAACTGTTTATATTACAGGTATCCTAAGAAGACTTCAATTACAAACAAGTACCTTTGTTCAAGGCACCTAATTATTAAAAAACTGAAATTATCAACATTGCTTGGATTTTTGATAGAAAAGGAACTAAAACCATTTTCTGAAACTATTTTTCAGAATGTGGCTGACACACAAAAACTTTTAGCATCTAATTAAAGATCACTAAGGGTTAAATACTTGTTCTCTGGCCCCTACTGCGTATACCCTGCCAAAAAGTCCTCTAAGCTTTTAAATATTGCTTCAATGGTCTGCGTTTTTATTTCCAGGGAAAAAGAGAGTATTGTCCCACAGTCAGCAGGCCACTAGCTTATTAACTTCCAGTCACTTTCATTTTTGCTAAAATGAAGACTCTGCAATCTACACTTCTCCTGTTCCTGTTTGTGCCTCTGATAAAGCCAGCACCACCATCTCAGCAGGATTCACGCACTATCTATGATTATGGAACAGATAATTTTGAAGAAAGCTTATTTAGCCAAGATTATGAGGATAAATCCCTGGATGGAAAAAGTATTAAGGTATTTTATTTCTACTCTAAATTTAATTTCTAAAATAGTCACCCATTTAAATGTATGTTTTTGTTTTTTCTGAATGTGTCTGATAAGGTAAGAGGAAAGGAAAAGCACATTAAATGCTTCAAAATAATTCAAAATAACTGTCCTAAGATGATATTTTTAAAGTATGCATGCTTCCGAAATTAATACATAGAATCCATGATAACCAAACAGTATCTATAGCAACCAAAACATAAGATTTAAGGAAAACTAAAATTTAAAACATAAAATTTAAGGAAAATTAAACTTTAAGATGATCTCTGACCAGTTGAGATTTATATGTTAAGTAATATTACATAATGTCCTATATATGCATATTAAAATAAAATAGGAGAAATGTGTATTAGGAGAAATAAAAATGAATCACCAGCTTAAGGTTTATTGTTTTAGGAAGAAGTGGTTCAAGGAAATAAAGAGTACTGCTTATTTTGTATCTACAGCATTTCACAATAATTCACATATGTCAACTACACAGTATCAAAAAATGAAAACTACTTAATATAGCTTAATTTTTAATCGGTTTTAACAATTCAGACTCCATCACTTTACCAAGTAACTGTAACTGTCATTGTCTACAGGGATGACTTTCATACCACATCTTCATATTCTACTTGTACGGGGGCTAATTACTTGTGGTTTTACTGGCACACAGAAATGAACACTGGGAAAGGAAAAAGTTAATACAGCACATAAGTATCTGTTGCCTGCCTACCGTGTGTCTGTATGTGTGTCTCTCTCTCCCTCTCTCTATCTCTCTCTCTCTCACACACACACATACACACACACACACAAATGGAAAATGAGTAATGCAGCCAAATATATAACAATGTTGATTGCTTCAAAAGTTCTCCACTATAAATAAGATGACAAAGATTTTAAGAGTGAACAGTTATAATTGCTTCTTTCTTTTTTTTAGTACAGATGAGCAAATGTTAACACTACAATTTCTTTCAATGGAGTTGGTTAATATGCTAGTATTATTATTATCACATATATATAATATAGGTATATATAGTTATAGCTTAGGGAGAAAAAAGGCCCACTATAACAACAAGTCGTTGGCTCACATGGCTGATTTGAATCTATCAATCAGTTTAAAGAATACTTTCAAAAATCTCCTGGTCCCTAAAAAGTAGTAAGTAAAAAGTTATCTGCTTCTTCTCTTTACATTGCTTTAGGAGTCTCTCTAACTTAATATAAATGCAGGGACCAAGATATTTGCGAAGTGGAGTAGAATTCAACGACATTTAATAGACAAATGGAAAGGGGAGAGGCTGTTCAACCAGAACACTTATGGAAGAATGTTGTCTGTAATCCCTCCGTTTTACAGTCCAAATTGGTCTTTGTCACACCTGATAATAAATGTTTATTTTTTCAATAGGAAAAAGAAACTATGATAATAATACCCGATGAGAAAGGTTTTCAATTACAAAAAGATGAGAGTATAAAACCATTATCCCCCAAGAAAGAAAATGATGGTAAGTATGAATACTCTATCATCAAATTTTTTTAAAGGAGCTTTAAAAAATAGCTTATAATGGAACTTTATTCCTTATAGTAATCAAAAATTGCATCAGGATATAGTAGATCCAAACAATGGAATTTTATCTCTAATGATAAAGTCAAACAGGTATATTGTGAGTTTTCATCATTTGCCATCCCACATTATGAGTGAGAAACGTGGAATAGGAACATTCAAGAACAAAGTTTAGTCTAAGTTTAGCCTCTACAAAGTGTGTGCTTCTGTCTATATAAAATCAGTTGAAGAAATACTTGTTAAACAGCAATTATTTTCAAATACTATGTAGCCTGAGTATAAAGTAAATAAAATATAATTCTTGCCTTTAAGAAACTCACAGAAGAGAGACATAGTTATATATATAAATAATTATAATGTACATTTCAATTAAAACAATAGAAAACTTATAAAATTACAAAGTCCTACTTATTAGTTTCTATTTGGTTTATTCTTGCTCTATCAGAGAACATTACTTCACATGACAATATGAAAAAAAAATCACACACTAATCTCTATATTGCTACAATAAAATTAAAATGGACAAAACCAGAAAATATATCTTAAGAAATTTGAGAAGTATCATAGTGAAAGTAGACTTGAAGAAATGGAAGGACATTCTTTGCTCTTGAATAGGATGATTTAATATCATAAAGATGTCAGTTCTCCCTAAATTTACAACAATGAACTTCTTTAAAGAGCTGGTAAGGCTGATCCTCAAGTTCAGAAGGAAAATCAAACCTGCATGAAATCACCTATCAGAACATACTTTAAAGCCTGCATACTTAAAATAAGTGTGATACTGGTGCATGAATGAAAGTCCACAGACAGAAAGAAATACATGTAGAAATTTAGTAAATAATAAAGGTAACATCTTTAATCACTGAAGCAAAGATGATATTTTAAAAAACTGGGGCTGGGACAACTAAGTAGTCAACTGACAAGGGATACAATTAGATCCCTATCTTACACAGAAAAACTCCAAATAAATTAGGGTCTAAATGCAAAAAGTGAAACCATACAAATAGTAGAAGATAACCTGGGTGTGGGGTATCTCAAAATCCAGAGATGATAATAGAAAAGATCAATAAATTTGACTCTATAAATGAAACATCTGCATGGCAAAAACCATCATAAGCGAAGCCAAAGGCAACTGAAAACTGAGAAAAATATTTGTAATATATATCACTGATAAAGAGTTAATATCTCTAATTTCTAAAGAACAAGTAAAAATCCAGCAAAAAGAAACTGATCAAAAATCCATTGGAAACATGGGCAAAAGATATGAACAGACAATTCACAAAATGATATAAAAATGACCCTTAAACACATAAAAGGTGTTCAATCTCATATGTAAGTTTAAATTATGTTGAGATAAAATTTTTTAACCTATCTGACTAATATATTAATATATTCCATTGGCAAAACTGTAGGGTGTCAGACACTGACATACATTGCTGGTGGTAATACAAATTGGTAGAATGGACAGGAATTTGGTAATATCTAACGAAACCTAATACGCATTTACTTTGTGACACAGCAATTGACTTCTAGGAATTCACCCTAAAGATATACCTCCAAAAGTAAGAAAACACATATGCAAAATCTCTGAAGCATTGCAAAATATTGGAAACAATCTAATTATCCATACATTGAAGAGTGGTTGAATAAAGTATGGTACATCCACCCAGGGGAATACTGTGCAGTTGTAAAAGTGAAGGAGGATGATCTCTGTAACTAATATGGAGTGATTTTCAGAAGAGATTATGTGAAAAAAAAAATGCAATAGAGTATCTACAGTATGCTGTCTTTCACCTAAGAATGAAGGGGATGTAAGAGAATATACATACATCAGCCCACTTTGTGAAAAGAAATTCAAGAAGGGGAATTAAAAAACTGAGACTAGTTACCTATGGGTTACAGATGGGACTAGGGGTGGAAAGGAGGGGGAGATGGTAACTAGGGGTACTGCGGGAAGGTGTTAGAACTTCTTGGAGTATACACTTGTTGTGTAGATTTGATTTTAGAATGTTATATTCACATAAGCAAACAAACAAATACATTTATAAATAAAACCAACTAGGATAAGATAAAAAGAACCCAAATTGGCAAACAAACAGAAAAACAGAAACTTAATTGCATTTCAAATCAATAACATACCACACTACAGGGGGAAAAATCTAATCTAAGTAACCCTTAAACACAGTATTTTGACTGTATACTTTCAGGCTAAAGACAAAATAAAATAGGCAAATACTAAAATCCTAGTGGGTAGGTTTGTTTTCCATAGTATTATAGGTTAGCAATAATGAAACTACTTAATGTGTGTTCTGGGACTGAGTAAAGTAAATGCACAGTGGATCACGAGAGCCAGGTTTCTCATTGTCAGAGAAGGGTGTTACAAATATGGTAAGGGGTAAGGCTAGAATGAACACTGTGGAGATGGAGTGGAATGAAAGATATCAGGATCAACTCCTGGTTTGTATACAGAGATACAGAAATAGATATATACATGTTTGCCTCCCTGTATGAGTGTGTATGTGAAAATATGCATATGATGTGTTTATGTTTTCATATGAGCATGACATATATACATGTATATATGTATGTGTGTACTTGTGTATTATTATGTCCATGTCTGTATACATATACGCGTGTGTATGTATGTGTATTATATATGAAGAGAGCGCCAAATAAAAATACATATATTTCCCAGGCCTCTTTGCTGAAAAAGCCCAGAAGCAATGAGATCCCAGTAGCAATGAGCACATCCACACCCAAATGTTGGTTTCTAAATACCGTTCTCCACTAAAAGGGACCAGTACTCCTGGAAATAATAGCTGATTTCAGGCCTGGGGCAAGGAAAGGGCAAGATTGGTCTGGGACATCTTAGCATGCCAGAAAATAAGTAAGTTCTCAAAGAACAGCGGGGACAACTAATTTTTAAAATTAATCAAAATATAAAAAATACATAGGTATAAATGTGTAAAAGATGTACAAGACCTGCTCATTGAAATCCAGACAATATAAAGGGATCAATTGTTATTCATTAAAATAAAAAATGTTTGCTCTTCTTCTTTTTTTTTTTTTCTGGCCCCACCATGCGGCATGTGGAATCTTAGTTCCCCAACCAGGGATGGAACCTGTGCCCCCTGCAGTGGAAGCGCAGAGTCTTAATCACTGGACTGCTGGGGAAGGCCCCAAATGTCTGCTCTTCAAAAGACATTGATAAGGAAATAAAAAGACAAGCCACAGACTGAAGGAAAATATTTGCAAAACATAAATCTGACAAATGATTTATATCTACAGAATATACTTTTATAATTCAAAAATAATAATACAAAAACTTATTTAAAAAAACAGGCAAAAGATATGAATAGACATTTCACCACAAAAAAATATGTGGATGGCAAATAAGTATATAAAAAGATGCTCAGCACATTAGTCATTAGGAAAATGTAAATTAAAACACGCGATACCACAACAAACCTTACTTGAAAGGCTAAAATAAAAAAGTCCAACCATACATACCAAATGTTGACAAGAATATGAAGCAACTGGAACTTTCACACACTGCTAATGAGAATGTAAAATGGCACAACCACTTTGGAAAACAGTTTAGGACATTCTTCAAAATGTAAAATACATACGTATAATAAGACCCAGCCATTCTACTCTTAGGTATTTATCCAAGAGAAATGAAAGCATTAAGTCCATACATAAATGTTCATGGCAGCCTTCTTTGAAATAGCCAAAAACTGGAAACAACCCAAATGTCCGTAAGAGATGACAGTATAAATTGTGTTTATTGAGACAATGGAATAAATTGGAATGAACTCAGTAATAAATAGGAATGAATTACTGATACATACGAAAACAGATGAATCTCAAAATAATTATGCAGAGTGAAAGAAGCCAGACAAAAGAGTGTATACTGCATGATTCTTTTGATATAAAAGTTTCAAAAATGCAAACTAACATATAATGACAGAAAGGAGATTAGTGGTTGCTGGGAGGGAGAAATTACCAAAGGGCATGAGGAAACTTTTGGAGTGATGGATATGTTAATTATCTTGATTGTGGTGATGGTTTCATGGGCATGTACACATGTCCAAACTTATAAATTATACAAATTAAATACGTGCAACTTACTGTATATCATTGAACCATAAAAAGGCTGTGGGAGGATAAACAGAGCTTAAGAGTTCTCACTGACTAATCTGTGACAATGTGATTATCAAAATAAATAAGACAGTAACGTATTATGGGATACGTTACCCATGGAATGAGGAATTCATAAGTTCATACTGACAGAAATAAACAAATAAGAAGGGAATGTTCCACCTTATATCAGAATGCCAACTAACAAATGTAGAAGAAATGATGGAATTAGAAAATAATTGGCAATTATCCTAGTGATAAATGATTCAAGTAAGAATCTTCAACAGATGATAAAACTAGAGGGTGAAAGTTTGATGACAAACCTGATGTTTAGAATCTCAAAGTACTCCTCTAGAAGGTACAAATTACAAAGTGAAAACAGTAATTTTACAGAGTGAGAACCATGGCAGATACTAACTGAACCAAGTGACCGAAGACAGCATCATAAGGAATGAGACAGATACATGACACTGAGGATGTAACATTATTTCCATGGTATTCCTGCCAAAAAATGAGGAACCTCATATAAACCCTAATTGAAAGACATTCTGAAAAATAAATGCCCTGAAAATAAAAGTTTTAAAAAATTCAAAAATTTCCTAAACAGTAAAAGGTATGAAAAACAAAGACTAAGGAACTGTTGCAGGTTGAAGGAGATGAAAGATGCATGACAAGTAAATGCAATGAATGACGTAGGGTACAAAAGGGACTCTAACAGTGCCCATGATGACTCCAATTTTTAAGTTAATAGTTTGCTTATTTAACTAAGTGATTTCAAAACTCATTAGAAATGTGTTTGCACCACTCCAAGTGATAAATCAAGCTTATATTTACCTTAAGTCCTGCTTTATGATTTTTGATACTCCAGTGAAGAAATGTAACTGTCAATCAATTCAGCAATTAAATGATCACTGCTAAAACAGATAGGAGAATAAAAGAGATTGTGGATTACAGAATTTAAAATAAAATTCTGGTGAGTTATCAGATACAATATAGATTACTAGCTATCATGGCCATAACGTCTTTCCTGTTATCACCCGTAATTCTGTAAAGGATCTTTTCAAGTTGGTAATAACATTCATGATAGCAAGGATTTTAACACTAGAGGTCAAATATTTTTAAACTACTGATTTTTATGATTTTGTTTCCCAATTTAGAAATGCCCACATGCCTGCTATGTGTTTGTTTAAGTGGCTCTGTATACTGTGAAGAAGTTGACATTGATGCTGTACCACCCTTGCCGAAGGAATCAGCCTATCTTTACGCACGATTCAACAAAATTAAAAAGTTGACTGCCAAAGATTTTGCAGACATACGTAAGTTAATTTTAAATAAGATATTAGTGTTAACTCGTATTAGTATTTAACTCATATAAACACAAGTTTCTAGGTACCTGTGGCCTATCACATGTACGGTAGTGACTGTTGAGGTATTTTAAGTATCCACCACACTTCACAAAAATCCACTGGTTTACTGGTGAATCTCCTTTCCATTCAGATGTTCCCTGTCATCTTTCTTTACTGGTGACTTCGGAGTCTATGTTGACAGCCCATCTAACATATGGGCAACTATATCTTCTCAACCCCAATATTTCAAGATCCATTTGCCTCAGCCAGTCAGCAGTACAAATATAATCAGGATATTTCTCCAATGACAATGTTTTATTTTCTACCTTCACTATAAAAACATAGAAACTGCTTTTTCTTACTTTAACTCATGGTTCTTAAATCTGGCTGCATATTAAAGTATTTTTGATACCAGGTCCTAGCCCCCAGAGATTCTAATTTAGGTCTCTAAATTTAGAGGCCCAGGTGTTGTCATTAACCACAACCAAACTCTTTAGATGACTCTAATACAGAACTAATGCTGAGAGCAGTACCATTTAACTCCTTCCCAGGTCATTAAAAATCTTGGACTTCTGGTGTCCAATCAAAGCTTACAACAGCTGCCAGGAGGGTATTGCCATGAGCACACCAAAATCCCCTACTTCTGCAGTATGAAGTCCAAGTCTGGATCACTAATCCGTCATAAATTTTCTAGATTCCAATGCTGTCAAGGGCTTCTGAAGAAAGTCACACCAAGAAATGCACACTGGCCCCACTATACATTTACAAGATTAGCCATAACTGAATTCATGCTGTCACCAGTAGCTCCCAACTGACTGAATACGTTGTTCCTCTTTTGTGGATTCCATGTTTTCAAACTCACCTACTTGATAAAATTTATTTGTAACCCCGAAAATCAATACTTCTGGCACTTTCATGGTCATTCGCAGACATGTGCACAGTGGCAAAAAATCTGGGCCATCCAGGATAGGCTGAATGAGATGCTTGGCCTTTTGTTTCAGCTTTTATACTGTAAACAAGTATCCTGTTTACAGTCTACTTAGTGCCACATTTTTCACATTTTTGTGCTTTTTGCTGTTTACAGTGCTCCCTAAGTATAGTGCTAAAATCCTGTCTAGTGTTCCTAACTGCAAGAAGGCTGTGATGTGCCTTACAGAGAAAACACATGTTAGGTAATCTTTAAGTGTGAGTTACAGTGCTGATGGCTGTGAGTTCAATGTTAATGTATCAACAATATATACTAAGTAAGATGCCTTTAAAAAGAAACACACATAACATTTTCTACTGATTGGCTGATGAAAATGTGTGATGAGAGGCTCTAACCCTGTATATTCCCTAGGAGCAATGGTTCCATATTCACTAATTCAGCATTTGCATTGACTTTATAGACATGACCACCTTGAATAGTGAGAAGGGACCATATTTTCTAATCATCCCAGACGGACAAAAGTGATGCACACATAAATACACATATTGAATTTCTCTCTCTCTCAGTATGCACCATGGTAACAAATTAGGGAACATTTTTGCCTTTATTGTTGTCAAGCAATAAGGCATGGAGAGATTAAGATAAGATGTCCACAGTCACAATACAACAGGCTGGCAAAAATTCCAAAAATATTTACATGATTTTATTCAATCAGATGTAATGCTTACTTTCCATAATTTGCAACAAAGAGTTTCTTTCAAACTACTTGAGCATACTGAGAATTCAAACAAAAAAGGATGGAAGGACTCTATTAACTTTAAGTTCTCTTCCAAACCTGAGATTTTAGAACTTCAGTGAGAAACACCATCAGTGTCAAGCACAGAGTAGATGCTCAGTGTTCAACAAAACTAACTGAGCTACTAATTGTAGACACTCTGCTAGGCACTAAAAATAAAAGACGTTTGAATGACTTGATAAACAAATGCTTTTCCTCAGTCCAGACAATTAAGAATTTAACTTCATATATTTTTAAAAATTTTCTTATTTTTTGTATATTTTTCCTTCAAGCTAACTTAAGGCGACTTGATTTTACGGGAAATTTGATTGAAGATATAGAAGATGGTACTTTTTCAAAACTTTCGCTGTTAGAAGAACTTACACTAGCTGAAAATCAACTACTGAAACTTCCAGTTCTCCCTCCCAAGCTTACTTTATTTAATGCAAAATACAACAAAATCAAGAGTAGAGGAATCAAAGCAAATGCTTTCAAAGTAAGTATTTTATAGTATGACTGAGCACAATATAAAAATATCAGTTATACAGCCAATAATAACATGATAAAAGAAAAAGAAACTATGGTCTAGAATTTTGTTTTAAAACTATTTTAATGTAATAAATGAAGATATTATTTACATGATAAATAGTGATACTACTAGGCTTATTCAGTCTAGCTTATGCCTGTACCTCACTTAAAATACCTTTATCTTGTTTCATGGGACTACCTGGTGTCACATCTTTTTCCCTTGTTCACACAGCAATATTTATTTATACAGACAAGGTTTGCACCCTCATGGCACCAACAGTCTGCAAAACCTCAAAATGGGAGTGTTCCTGTGTTTCTTTTTTCCTTACAATATTAGTAATTTACAAACACCAAAAAAAATCATGTTCTAAAGTAAACACTGAATTTTATTTTTAATACTTAAAAGTATTAGACCATAGAATTCTGTAGGTAGACATTCTTTTGAATTCTGTGATGGCACCTAATACAAAATTCTGTATGTAGTAAAAATTACATATATTTCTTAATTTAGTAATTCAAGAAAATAAATGCACATGAAAAGGGCAAGGTGATTTACTCTGATTTAGATAGCCAGGTTGTCTCAAAATGCAGAGTCTACAGGGAAGCAACCTCAGCCCAGGACTTCCATAGCTCTGATGTACTCATTCCCAGTCCTGGAAGAAACCCCAGATAAAGGGATGAGACAATCACGCTACTGTTGGCAACAGAAGACCTCGTTCAAAAGGAAGGTTTGTAGCTCCTTATGACAACTCCTAGCAGTTCCTCAGAAGTTAAGGGACTCTTAGGGGACTTTCAAAAACTGGACTCACTTTAAAAACAAAAAAATGCTTGTAATTTGAAGATATGCAATTTGAGCAGGTAAACCTTTGAATAACTAGCATGTTAAAGACCTACAGGAGTAGGGACTTCACTGGTGGCGCAGTGGTTAAGAATCCATCTGCCAATGCAGGGGACATGGGTTCGAGCCCTGGTCCGGGAAGATCCCACACGCTGTGGAGCAACGAAGCCCATGCGCCACAACTACTGAGCCTGCACTCTAGAGCCCGTGAGCCACAACTGCTGAAGCCCGTGCATCTAGAGCCCGTGCTCCAGAAGAAAAGCCACCACAATGAGAAGCCCGCACACCGCAACAAAGAGTAGCCCCTGCTTGCTGCAACTAGAGGAAGACCACGTGCAGCAACAAAGACCCAATGCAGCCAAAAATAAATAAATAAATAAATAAATAAATTTATAAAACAAAACAAAACAAACAAAAAAGACCTACAGGAGCTAATCAACATTTCACAAAAGGAATGTTTGAATATTTTGGATTTTACACGTGGATTACAGAAGGGATTCATGACAAGTTGGCATGAAAATGATAAACTCAGATATTTTCTAGTTTTGCTTAATGCCCTAGGCTGCCAAAGCCACTGGTAAAATCAGGTTACTCTAATCCATGTTAAAGAGGCCCACTGGGGAAGACAGGAGCTTGGTGCCCATATCGTGAATTGTAGGATGCTTAAAAAAGGATTAAAATAACAGCAAATTAATTCTAAAAAAAAAAAAAAATTACCAAATTCTGTCACAGGATGCATATCAAAGGTAAGGTAAAAGATTATTGTCAGGGGAAACTACATCTTGAAATCATATTATAAAATTATACACAATGATGGATTACTGATCATGAAGAGTAATCCAATGTAGAGTCCTTGGGGCATAAAAAAGTCATACTTAGCTACGTATTTAATAAACTGCTTTGGGAGATATCTTACTAACAAGCATACACATCTCTTAGGAATATTCATTTTACTACAAATTGGTGGAGCTGAAATGGAAAGTTCTGAAGGTTCAAGAGAGGTTATGGCAGTACCAGGATGCAAATACAATCTTGCATAAGAATTAACCTTATTACCTGCTCCCAAGAGAAATTTAAAGGGCCCCAGAAATTGGCATGAGGGCTGAGGCTGAATATGATGGTATTCAGAAGTGAGATGAGTGGACAGAAATGTGGGGATGCATCAGGGCTCTACTGCCCTTCGTAAAGGACCAAATATACTACTTGTAAAACCAAAAACACCAAACAACAACAACAAAACAAACAAAAAAATCCCAACAAACCTAAAACTACCATACCAATGATTAATAGTATTGATTATGTGTCTATATCTATACCTATGTATTTATACATATGTATATGTGTGTATATAGCTTGAATCATGTGAAGAAATGCAATGAGCTCAATAACACTTAAGCAAAAGCACCTTTTCCTTACAGAAATTGAATAACCTCTCCTTCCTCTACTTGGACCACAATGCCCTGGAATCTGTGCCTCTTAATTTACCAGAAAGTCTGCGTGTAATTCATCTTCAGGTATGATTGCTCCTTTCACATTATCTGACTTTAATTCAAATAATTATGGGTCAATCTTACGATTCATTAGGAAGATCACTTATTTACACGTAAATTTTGCCCATCAAAAGTATTAATATTTAGCCAAATGCTCTCTCCTGCCCAGAAGCCCTAGTTCTATCCAGAGCACAACCAAAGGACCAGTAACAAGAGGTGTGAGGTCTGCTCTTATAGTAGGATTTGTCTCCAGGTGTGCACTTGGCATCTCCTAGTTAACCTGACATGTGGATTTGAAGTTAGGGGACACTAAGACCTGTGGTTTATGTTTCTTTCTCCAAATAGCAGTAAACACTTGCTTTTGGAGACTTCCCAGCTGACCTTATTGTCCAACATCAACTTAGGGTAATAGAAAAGTGAAAAGGGAATAAAAATAAACTAAAAGTGGTCTTTTACCATCACAAGAATTCCCATTTGTTCTTTTTATTTCTTTAAAGTATATTTAAGGAAACAGTACCCATTTTGAGTTGACACTCTAGAATAGGATATTTTATCCAGCTATTATAATCTTATTTATACTCAGAAATTTCTGTTATATGGGTTTTGCTCTTAGAAATAGCCAGTAGTCTGTTCTTCCAAAGTAATACTGTAGACTTTAAAAAGGGAGGCTCAGATTGCTCAGCAAGGGTTTTTATTACCATGAAGATATATACACAGTATGTACAATATTTTAAAAATCACTTTTTAGATAAAATATTCTGTGAGATCTCATTACACAACATACAAAAGAATGATTTCGGGTTTCTAAACAATTTTTCCCTTTTATTTTCTAGTTTAACAACATAACTTCAATTACAGATGATACATTCTGCAAGGCTAATGACACCGGTTATATTCGGGACCGCATTGAAGAGATACGCTTGGAGGGCAATCCCATCATCCTGGGAAAACATCCTAACAGTTTTATCTGCTTAAAAAGGTTGCCTGTAGGGTCATACATTTAACCACTATCAATGCAGCACATAAGCTAAAGTACACACATACTTATAATCTGTCTCAACAATGTCTAAAGGAGCTTAAGTATTTAATATTAATTTTGTATCCTACTATGAAGGAACTTATGTTTTAAGCAAGGATGTTCAAAAAACCTTACATATAACAATGAGCAAAAAGTAAGAGTGAATCTCTAAGTTCAAAACAAAGTAATGTGAAAATATTTGAACAGCATTACAAAATCCCTGCAGTTTATACTAGAGTACCATTTAAAAGGTATGTTTTTATATAAATACCCACATTTTAAGACGTATTACGAAGTGAAAGGATAAGTCCAAGAAACTTTCAACTGTTTGTCTTTCCTGGCTTCTACTGGATCCCTAAAGCATTTAAGGCATATGTTCCAAAAACTTTGAAAAGCTAAATATTTCCAGGGATCTCTCACTTTTCTTTTATCATTCATACATTATTCATTATGAAGCAGGAACTCTGTTTTCTTTCTATTAAGGCAGCTACTATATTTTTACTTAGCTTCAGAAATAGGAATATAGTCTCATACCTAGGCAAAACTTTCCAAATAAAGCATAATTTTACTCTCTGATAAAGAGCTAATATAGTAATGTTCAGTTATTCTGCTTTGTGATCACACAATTAAAGGCTTTAGTAAAATAGTACAAAATTTTCTTTAATCTAAATATTAACATTCTAAGTCCACCATAAAACATTTTAGGAAGCCAAGCACATCAAAATCAGTATGCTTATAAAAAAAACCTGAAAGTCCATCCTGTTTCTCAGAACATAGCCATAAAATTCTCCACTGTAAAGGCTTTCAATTATGATATATACTGCAAAATATTTTCTTTTTATACTATAGGAATGAGAATCTCATCAATAAATTTATCCAAATGTAAGACATGAAAACAAAGTGAATTCTGTGGTGTTACTACTACACACCACCTTCCCACCCACCCATACACATCCATGTTCTTGAGAACAGACCACACATTCACAAGAAAGCATCTCAGCAACATTTTCTAGAGACCCATGATTAACTGGTATGTTTAAAGATGAGAATTCATCTTCAATCTAATAGTGATGATAAAGTTCCTAAAATTACTTTCCTCTTGCGCAAACCCCACTCAAAAGTCTTAGTTTCCACACTGCTTTGGGGTTGCATATAAAATGATCAGTGCTTTAGAAACAAGAGTCTGAACTGTGTATATAAAAATTGCCGACATTGTTTCCAACATAAATTATGCACTAGAATCAAGTTGGTCTCTGTATACTATTCCCAGAACAAACACTATTGGTGGTTTTTCATTTGCTTCTGTTTTTTCCGTACCTAGAATGACCTCCTATTTTTCAATTCTCCCATTTGTCAAGGTTGACCCCAAGATGAAATTTTTTCACTAAAACACCTATGATCTCTTAACGCCACAATAATTACTGCTACAACACTAACGCGTTCACTGATTTTATTTTGGTAACTGGTAACAATAACTATTATACTGCTTTCTCATTTTGTGTGCGAGCCTCATTTCTCTGTGACTGAAAGCTCACTGAGCGCACTGAACACAACCAATATTCCCTTTATACATTCAAAGTGCTAGCATAATAGTGAGCACATCTAAATTGAATATATAGTAAACAGTGCAAAATAAAATCCATTTAAATAGAAGGGCTCTGTTTTATTTGGAAAAATAGAATATTTAAACTATCACAATCTTGAATAAATCAATAGAAATAAATTGTAACTTTATCTGGAAAAACAAACTTAATAAAGGATTGCTGAGTGGTGGAACCAACACTGGGGAAAGGGGTCAGTAAAGACTTCCTTCCCATTTCCAGATGTCAGAATAATAATGTATTCCTATGTTCTTTATATTACTAAACTTAAAGGGGAAAAGCACCATAAAATAACTCTCAAATTTTAGAGAATTTAAAAGCCAGTGGTTTATATAAAATAGCAATTAGGAAAGAGCACTGGTTTAAAAGTCTGAATTATGGAATTATCTTAAAAAATAGTTTTGAGACTTCTAGATAAGAAGATATGAACCTAGGTACCCGACAACCTTATATACACCCTTAAGTCACAAATAAAATAATGAAGTAAAATATACGCTGATCCCCATTATCTTAAATAGATATTGCTTCATTCTTGACACTGATAATGAAACAGAGGATTAAAATTAAAAATATTTTACCCCTACAAACATTCCTGAAAGAAACTAAAGAAGATATGCATAAATGGGAAGACATCTTGTGTTCATGAATGGAAGACTGAATAGTTAATATGTCAGCGCTACCCAAAACAACTTCAAAATGATAGGAACAGAGTAAAGGGACAAAGCAGGTGATTAAATAGTTAATCCCACTAGGGGACTGTAAGTAAAGGAAAAGTATGGGAGACCCCTGTAAGTTAATGATCGCTCAAGAAAGCAGGTTTGCTTAACCACAAAACCAAGCATGCCTGCTTAGCAACAAAGCCATGCAACAGAAACATGAGACATGCCCCCAAACAATATACAATGGTGGCATGAGACCCACATCCTGCCCAGTGAGCTCAGTAAGTTAATGACCCCTAGGACATGCTCTCTGCACACATAAAAAACAATAATTTATGGAAATGTGACATTTCAAAGTGAAAGACCGTCATTGTATGGAGACCTGAAATAATGTTTCCATAGCACCATGACAGTCCTGGCTTGACCACGTAGGGACAAGAAAACTCCCCTGTCCAACCTGGAGGACTAGCTGACGATGGAAACTTGACGTCTACTCAAGAATGAGGAAGAAGGTGGTCTTTTCCTCCTCCCCACTTTTCCTTTGATTATAAAACTGTAGCCAACTAAGTTCTCAGGGCGCAGCACCCTCTAGCCCATCTGCTTTTAACTTACCTATCACTTTGTCTCTTGCTGAATTCTTTCCACGATGAGACGTAAAGGACTGGAGCTCCTTGGAACCCCCCGAAACGCCACCTAGTGGTTTCAAAAGCAATCCCTAACAAACTCCCAACGACATTTTTAAAAAAACTGGAAAAACCCACCAAAATTCATATGGAATCTCAAGGGACTCCAAACACCAAAAAGAAATTTGAAAGGAAGAACAAAATTGGAGGATTCACACTTCCTCATTTCAAAATGTAACTACAAAGCTACAGTAATCAAAAGTGTGATACTAGCATAAGGACAGACGTACAGACCAATTGAATAGAATAATGAATCCAGAAACAAACCTTTGCATATATAGTCAAATGATTTTTGACAAAGGTGTCAAGATCACTCAATGAGAAAAGGACAGTCTCTTCAGCAAGTGATGCTAGGAAAACTGGATATCCACATGTATAAGAATGAAGTTGGACTGCTGGCTTACAGAATATATAAAAATTAACTCAAACTGGATTAAACACCTAAACTTAAGAGCTAAACTATAAAACTCTCAGGAAAAAATAAAGAGAAAATTCTTTATGATGTTGAATTTGGCAATGATTTCCTGGATATGACACCAAAAGCACAGGCTACAAAAGAAAAGAAAATAAATTGGACTTCATCAAAATTAAAAATTTCTATGCATCAAAGGACACTATTGAGAGAATGAAGGAATGGCAAATTAGTGTTTAATGGGACAGATTTTTACTGGTGATGGTTGCACAACAATGTGATGTTTCTTTCCATTCTAGTAACCTTGTCACAAGCAAAGGATCAGCTCAAAGAAGCACTTTATCCTCTACAGGAAAAACACACCAATTATACTTCTACACTTGCCTTAAAAGCACCTAGAGGAAAATCAGTTTGAAAATGGGACTAGTGCTCACATTTCCCACAACCCATTCTAATGTATAAGTAAATGGCCGTATTAGGTGATTCATTACCATAACTGCCAGCAGACTTCTCAATCATTACTGTATTTTACCAATTCTGAAGAAGAGCTATTTAATTGTTCTGGTGCAAGAGCACCTGCAAGTAAACAACATAATCCTGAGCACTCCTCAAGGGACCACAGTACAGGTACAGTACAGGTACTGACATATTTCATTCTAAAGAAAATCTTATGCTTGACAGATATTACTAGCTCAACCAAATAAAATGCAAATAATGATGATGATGATAAAAAAAAAAAGAATCCAAAATAAATGAGAATTAGTACCAGTCATAAAAACAATAGTCACGGACTCAGGATTTTGAGGGAACCTGAACCTTGAGATATTATTTATGTTAACTCTTTCAGAACTGGTTTCTGTGTGCATCACTGCTGTCAATAATTTGATACTATCTAACTAAGTAGGACCTGGGGGATTACAATGCAGCCAAATATAGTTCTAGTTATGACAGAAAACAAAGGGAATTAAAAAAAAGTCTCTGAATGTATCTGTATCAGACCTAAGAAGCATTACTTTACAAGAATCAGACTTCAATATTTAAACTTGAAATATACAATAAATAAGAAGCTCAAAATACAGAGTGTGGCTCAGGAAGTAAAGATTACACTGTGACGTTACAAGGCTGCTACGCCTATGTCCTTTATTAGCATTTGGCATTTTACTTCAAGTGTCCTTGACAGATTAATTTTTCAAAATGTGTACTGTAAAATAAGTAAGACTATATTCTTTCAATATAAATGGTTAACTGACTTGTATAGAAGAATTCCTCCTTCATTTATTCCAAATAACTACAAATCTAGAAGCCAATAAAAACATTTTCTATTGTTTGAAAACTTTAAGAATGTTATCTTAAACCCCCAAATTAACATCAGCTTCACTTTCCATATACGTTTAAATTGAAAGACTTTAGACTCTACCTTGAAATGTTTAAATGTGCGCTTACGATATTCACACCATTCCACAAAGAAGTGTAGGCTTCGGAAAAACATAAACAGATCTCTTCTTTCTTCTGCTCTGTAGAAATAAAAGGCTCTATGATTAATAAATATCGTTTATTATCGTTCATTTAAGCCCTCCATCTGGCTTTATCTTATTATTGTTTTTTATAGATCCGACACTAAAGCTAAAAAAGTACTTAATATATTTCTATACACTGAACTCTGCCCTTTTGAATATGTGCCCCTGTGTGATTTCTCAGGCTGGAATTCCCTTTTCTCCATCTTCAAATGTTTAAATCCTACCCATCTTTCAAGATATCACACAAATGCCACTTTCTCCTTGATGTCTCATTTGATGACCTGTGGTATAATAAAGAATATATCTGGCCTTTGTCACTAGTTCCTAACACAGAGCTTCAAACACTCTTGGAATTCCTGAGTGACAAGAGTGCCTTTTTTAAGCTAATGAGGTGAATCAGGGTGGTCCCTAGGTAGCCTTAGGATGGGGACTGTTCACCAGAAAGACCAACCACATGATTTAAAAGTTGGAACTGTGGGCTCACCAGTTCTCCAGGGAAGAGAGGGGAGCTGGAGGAGTTTAATCACATGGCCAATCATGACGCCTATGTAAGGTAACCCCAATAAAACGTCTGGACAACAAAACTCAGTGGCACTTTCAGGTTGGTGAACATGTGGATGTGCTAGGAGGCTGATGTGCCCAGATTCCATGAAGAGAGGGCACAGAAGCTCTATGTTTATCCTCCTCCCCCAGCCCCCACGGCACCCCACCCCACCCCTAGACCTTGGTCTATGAATTGTTTCCATTTGGCTGTTTCTGGGTTGTAACTTTTACTGAAGTCTAGCAGTCTTATGGAGGACTTTGCCCTTAACCTGTGGGTCTCTGCTAAATCTGGGTAGTGTCAGAATTGAACTGAATTACAGGACACCCAGTTGGTGTCACAGATTTATTGTGTCTCACCACCACACCATATGTCCTATTCCAAAATAGCTAGAAATAATTTCATTCCTATGCCTATGAGCTCCCATAGGCATTTAGCTCAATTCTCTTAATACTATACCTATTGTTATATTGACACCTACAAACACTTCTGAGCAACTTATAGGCAAGATGCACGTGTTCATTTAATCATTCATTCGATAAATGATTGTGGGAGTAGAGTTCCCATTCTAGTCACAGTAGAGTAAGCACATTGAACCTGAAGTCTCCCATTAATTACAATTTAGAAACATGGAAATAACACATAAAGCAAATATTGGAAGATTCTGATATGTGGACAGAAGAAGCAAAACAGGTAGAGACTTCAGGAATTAAGGGAGGACCAGATAATGAGTTCCTTGGGGTTCATTTTTACCTCTTGTACATCCCAATCTGGATGCTAGAGCAGACTGAAATTAAAAAAACAAACAAAAAGGCCCAGGGAAAGACTGCTCCTTCTAGCCAGCAGAAGTCATACAAGATGAGGAGTGAAGACACTGGTTTTAGTGATGATTATCTGGACTTGACACCAAAAGCTAAGGCAACAAAGCAAAAATAAACACGGGACTACATCAAACTAAAAAGTCTCTGCACAGTAAAGGAAACCATCAACAAAATGAAAAGGCAACTTGGCAAATGGGACAAAATACTTGCAAACCAAATATCTGATGGGGTTAATATGCAAAATATATAAAGAACTCACATAACCCAATAGCAAAAAACCCAAACAATCAGATAAAACAGGCAGAGGATCTGAATATAAGCATACCTCAGAGATATTGCAGATTCAGTTCCAGACCACCACAATAAAACAAACATCGCAATAAAGCGAATTGCACAGATTTTTTTAGTTTCCCGCATATTAAAGTTATGTTACACTATAGCTTCATGTCTAAAAAAAAAAAGCAACAAGGTACAGGTCTTCCCTGGTGGCGCAGTGGTTAAGAATCCACCTGCCAATGCAGGGGACCCGGGTTTGAGCCCTGGTCCGGGAAGATCCCACATGCCACGGAGCAAATAAGCCCGTGCGCCACAACTACTGAGCCTGTGCTCTAGAGCCCACAAGCCACAACTATGGAGCCCACGTGCCACATCTACTGAAGCCCGTGCACTCCAGAGTCTGTGCTCTGCAACAAGAGAAGTCACCGCAATGAGAAGCCCACACACCGCAATGAAGAGTAGCCCCCGCTTGCCGCAACTAGAGAAAGCCCGCGTGCCGCAATGAAGGCCCAACGCAGCCAAAAATAATAAATAAAAATAAATAAATTAATTTTAAAAAAACAAGGCATATATCTTAATTAAAAAATACTTTAGGAGTGGGGGAGAAATAGGTGAAGGGTACGAACTTCCAGTTATAAAATAAATAAGCCACAGAGATGTAATATACAGCATAAGGAATATGGTCAATAATATTGTAATAACTTTGTATGGGAATGGATGGTTACTAGACTTACCATGGTAAACATTTCATAATGTATGAAAATGTCAAAACACTATGTAGTACACCTGAAACTAACATAATATTGTATGTCTACTATATTTCAACTTAAAACTAAGTTTCGGGACTTCCCTGGTGGTGCAGTGGTTAAGAATCTGCCTGCCAATGCAGGGGACATGGGTTCGAGCCCTGGTCCGGGAAGATCCCACATGCCGCGGAGCAACAAAGCCCGTGCGCAACAACTACTGAGCCTGCGCTCTGGAGCCTGCAAGCCACAACTACTGAGTCCACGTGCCACAACTACTGGGGCCTGCGCGCCTAGAGCCTGTGCTCTGCAGCAGGAGAGGCCACCGCAATGAGAAGCCCGCGCACTGCAACGAAGAGCGGCCCCCGCTCACCGCAACTAGAGAGGGCCTGCGCGCAGCAACGAAGACCCAACGCAGCCAAAAATAAATAAATAAAATAAAATAAATTTATTAAATAAAAAAAAAATAACTAAGTTTCTATAAGATATAAATACACTTGCTATATATTTGGACCCAATCAGTCCATGTCTGATTGAGGACTCCTGAATATTAAACTGATCTAATGTTCACAATAAAGAGGAAAAAGTTCACAAGAAAAAAAATCACTTTACTGCTAAAAACTGCTATCCATCATCTGAGCATTCAGCAAATCTTTTTGCTGGTGGAGGGTCTCTCCTCGACATTGATGGATGCTGACTGATGAGGGATGTTTACTAAAAGTTGGCATGGCTGTGGCAACCACCACCTTTATTCTTCAAATAAGACGACAATGAAGCTTGATGCATTAAGTGACTCTTCCTTTCATGAATGATTTCTCTGTAACATGCAATGCTGTTTGATAGCATTTCACCCACAGAACTTCTTTCAAAACTAGCGTCAATACTCTCAAACCCTGCCACTGCTTTATCAACTGGATTTATGTCACAGTCTAAATCCTTTTTTGTCATTTCAACAATCTTCACAGCATCTTCACTAGGAGTAGATTCCATCTCAAGAAACCACTTTCTTTTTCTTCATCCGTAAGAAGCAACTCCTCATCAATTAAAAGTTTTGTCATGAGATTGTAGCAATTCAGTCACATCTTCAGGCTCCACTTCTAATTCTAGGTCTCTTGCTATTTCCACCACACTTGCAGTTACTTCCTCCACTGAAGTCTTGAACCCCTCAAAATCATCCACGAGGGTTGGAATCAACTTCTTCCAAACTCCTGTTAATGTTGATCTTTTCACCTCTTCCAATGAATCATGAATGTTCTTTCTTTTTTGTTTTTTTTTGTTTTTTTTTCTTTTTTCTTTTGGCTGCGTCGGGCCTTAATTGCGGCATGTGGGATCTTCGTTGAGGCATGCGGGATCTTTCGTTGCGGCACACAGGATTCCCTCTAGCTGTTGCGTGGGGGTTTTCTCTTCTCTAGTTGTGGTGTGCAGGCTCCAGGGCACATGGGCTCTGTAGTTTGCAGCACGCAGGCTCTCTAGTTGAGGCGCGCACAAGCTCAGTATTTGTGGCGCGTGGGCTTAGCTGCCCCGCAGCATGTGGGAACCTAGTTCCCCAACCAGGGGTCAAACCCACGTCCTCTGCATTGGAAGGTGGATTCTTTACCACTTGACCACCAGGGAAGTCCCATGAATGTTCTTAATGGCATCCAGAATGGTGAATCCTTTCCAGGTTTTCAACTGACTTTTCCCAGATCCATCAGAAGAATTCACTATCTATGGCAGCTACAGCCTCACAAAATATATTTCTTAAATAATAAGACTTGAAAGTTGAAATTATCCCTTGATCCATGGGCTGCAGAATGGATGTTGTGTCAGCAGGCATGAAAACATTAATATCATTGTACATCTCCATCAGAGCTCTTGGGTGGCCAAGTGCGTTGTCAATGAGCAATAATATTTTGAAAGGAATCTTTTTTCTAAGCAGTAGGCCTCAACAGCGGGCTTAAAATATTTAGTAAACCATGTTGTAAACAGACATGCTGTCATCCAGGCTTTCCATTTATAGAGCACAGGCAGAAGAGATTTAGTATAATTCTTAAGGGCCCTAGGAATTTTGGAATGGTAAATGAACACTGGCTTCAACTTAAGGTTACCAGTGGCATTAGCCCCAAACAAGAGAGTCAGCCTGTCCTTTGAAGCTTTGAAGCCAGGCATCGAATTTTCCTCTCTAGCTATGAAAGTCCTAGATGGTATCTTCTTCCGATATAAGGCTGTTTTGTCTACATTGAAAATCTGTTGTTTAGTGTAGCCACCTTCATGGATTATCTTAACTATATCTTCTGGATAACTTGCTGCAGTGTCTACATCAGCCCTTGCTGCTTCACCTTGTACTTTTATATTATGGAGATGGCTTCTTTCCTTAAACCTCATGAACCAAACTCTGCTAGCTTCAAACTTTTCTTCTGTAGCTTCCTCACCTCTTTCATCCTTCACAGAATTGTAGAGTTAGGGCCCTGATGTGGATTAGACTTTGGCTTTAAGGGAATGTTGTGGTTGGTTTGATCTTCTATCCAGACCACTAGAACTTTCTCCATAGGTGCAATAAAGCTGTTTCACTTTCTTATTTGTGTGTTCACTAGAATATTACTCTTAATTTCCTCCAAGATAGACAGATAGATATACACACACGTAGAGATAAATATCCCTATCTATCTAATGGAATATTATTCATCCATAAGAAGAAGGAAATCCTGATATTTGTAACAACATGGTTGGACCTTGAGGACATTATGCTAAGTAAAATAAGTCAGAGACAGAAAGATAAATACTGTATGATCTCACTAGTATGTGGAATCTAAAAAACAAACAAACAAAAAACAAACTCAGTTGCGGAGAACACATTGATGGTTGCCAGAGGCAGGGGGTATGAGGTCGGCAAAATGGGTGAGGGTGTTCAAAAGGTACAAACTCCTAGTTATAAAATAAGTAAGTCATGGGGATGTAATATACACCATGGTGACTGTAGTTAATAATACTGTATTGTATATTTGAAAGTTGTTAGAAGAGAAAATGTTAAAAGTTCTCATCAGAAAAAAAAAAAGTAACTGAGTGGTTATACATGTTAACTAGAGTAATTGTAATGATCATTTCACAATTTATACATATATCTAGTCATTATATTGTACACCTGAAACTAATATAATGTTATATATCAACTATATCTCAATAGAACAAAACCAATGTTCAAAATCATGCAATTTAATCTACTGGACATAATATTAATAAAGTTTCTTTTGTGGTTTATTACTTAATAGCAAAAGTTTTCAAAAATTAGGCAATAAAATTTTTGATGCAGTTAAAAAAAAGAAAAAAAAAAAAGATGAGAAAAGGGAAACCATGCAGTACAGAACCCTAATGCCAAAGAGGAGCCATGTCCCTAATCCTCCCAATTAGGCAACTAGTACTGCTGGTAATAAGCAAAAGCATAAGCATATGGATCAAGGGAAGAGAACTGAGAGTCCAGAAATACAATCATAGATCTATGGTCAACTGATTTTCAACAAGAGTGCCAAAACCATTCAATGGGGATAAGAATAGTCTCTTCAAAAACTGGTACTGTGACAACCAGATATCCAAATGCTAAAGAATGATGTGGCACCCTTACTTTGCACCATATGCTCTAAACTCTAAATGGATCAACGACCTAAATATAAAAGCTAAAACTATAAATTCTCAGAAGAAAACACAGAGGCAAATATCGACCTTAGATTTGGCTGTGGTTTCGCAAATGACAATAAAATCATGAACATCAAAATAAAATATAGATAATGTAGACATCATAAAAATTAAAACTTCTGTGCATCAAACGACATTATCAAGAGTGGAAAAACAAACTACACAGTGGTATTTGCAAAATATATATCTGAAAAGGGTCTAGAACCCAAAATATAGAGAAAACTCTTAAAACGCAACATAAAAATCGTAAAAATGCTGTAACAAGCTATCATGAACATGGTTTAAAGAAATACAAAAATAGAAAATATCAACAAAGAAATAAAAGATAATAAGAAGATTCAAATAATTTAGAACTGCAAAATACAATAACTTAAATACAAATCTCATCACAGTGGGCTTCCCTGGTGGCGCAGTGGTTAAGAATCCGCCTGCCAATGCAGGGGACACAGGTTCGAGCACTGGTCTGGGAAGATCTCACATGCTGTGGAGAAGCTAAGTCTGTGCGCCACAGCTACTGAGCCTGCGCTCTAGAGCCCGCGAGCCACAACTACTGAGCCCACGTGCCACAACTACTGAAGCCTGTGCGCCTAGAGCCCATGCTCTGCAACAAGAGAAGCCACCTCAATGAGAAGCCCGCGCACTGCAACGAAGTGTAGCCCCCCTTACCGCAACTAGAGAAAGTCCACGTGCAGCAACGAAGACCCAATGCAGCCAAAAAAAAAAAAAAAAACCTCATCAGAAGTGTTCCATAGCAGAATGGAGATGGCAGGGGAAAGAAACTTAAAGATAGACCAATAGGAATTATTCAATACCAACAGAGAGAAAAAAGATTGGGGGGAAAAAAGGTAAGAGATCCTCAGAGAGTTGTGAAATAATAACAAAAGGTTTAACCTTCATGTCATCAGTCTCAGAAGGAGAGGGGAAAGGGCCTGGGACTGAAAAAATATTTGAAGAAGTAAGGACTGAGTACTTCCCAAACTTGACTAAAAAAATATACCTACAGATTCCCAAAGATGTCTAAGTCCAGAGAAATGATGATCACATTTCTAAAAATTAAAGACAAAGAAAGTCCTTGAAAGCAGGCACAGAGAAATGAGGCATTATAAATAAGGGAACAATGGTTTGAATAACTGTCTATTTCTCATCAAAAACCATGGAGGCCAGAAGCAAGTGGCACAACATTTTTTAAATGTTGAAAGAACAGAACTGTCAAACTAGAATTCTATATCCAGAAAGAATCTACCTCAAGAATGAGAGTAAAGACATTCTCACATGAAGAAAATTAAGAAAACTTGTTGCCAGAGCCATCATTCACTTAGTTTCCTTTAACTCTTTGAGCATATTTAAAACAGTTTCTTTGTCTAATAAATCCAAAGTCTGGGCTTCCTCAGGGACAGTTTCTATTGATTGATTACTTTTTTCCCTGTGCATGGGCCTTACTTTCTTGTTTTGTTTTTCGTTCTGCCTGTTTTGTAATTTTTATTGAAAACTGAACATTTTAAACACTATAGTGTGGCAATTCCTGGAATCAGATTCCCCCTCTCCCCAGGGTTTGCCGTTGTGCTTCTTGTTCCTTTTGTTGGTTTAGTGACTTTTCTGAACCAATCTGTTGAGTCTATTTTTTGTTGTGCATGACTACATAAGTCTGCTCAATTAGCTAATATTTTGACAGAGATTTACTTAAACACCTTGAACCCATGTCTCCAAGTCTTTGCCAAGGGGCTTTCTCTTGGGCATAGCTTCAATACTCAGCAAGGCAAATGACAATACCACCTTAGCTTTCACTTCTTGCTTTTGCACAGCCTCACGGTCAGCCAGTAGTGAGAACTTAGGTCATCTCAGGTCTTTCCTGAGCATGCACACAACCCAACACATGGGCAGGACCTTCTAGAGTCCCAGGGATAGGTCAGAGATTTTTGAAGTCCCTAGCCATTGCATTCTACAGCTTTTCTTTTTAAGCTTTTTCGTTAACCTATTAATTGCCCCAGCTGTTATCCACCGCCTCAGGCACCCATGAAGTTTAAAAATCGCCTTCAGTGAACTCCCTGGCAGTCCAGTGGTTAGAACTCAGCGCTTTCACTGCTGGGGCCCAGGTTCGATCCCTGGTCGGGGAACTAAGATCCCACAAGCTTCATAGCGTGGACCAAAAAAAAAAAAAAAAAAGCCTCCAAATATCTTCAACAAATTCTCCCAGAGAAAAGCCTTTCACACTAGATTAGTTCTGAGTCAGGTCAAATAAACACAGCCTTGAAAGTGAGATCTTCCAGGGAATAAAGAAACAGGTCAAACAATGACAATTTACTGGGAATGTGGCTTTGAAGGAGTTTGAACCTATTCTGCTCCCTCTGGTGGCTGCCAGGCTTGCTGGTTATCACCAGGATTACAGGCTTTTTGTTGTCAAGGCTAACACAGAGCTGGTAAAGGAGAGATAGGTATAGGGCATTTAAAAAACACAAAGCTCACTCTTGTTATCACGATTCTGCCGTTTTTCCTGAATAAATGCTCCCTGGATTGCTACAACCCTTTGGTTCATTTCTAGAATTCCAAAAAATTTGATTCTGACAGTTTTGGCCAGTTTTTTTGTTGCTTTTAGAGAGGAGAGAATCTTCAAAGGTACTTACTTACTCTGCTAGTTTCACTGACATCTATGCCTTGAATTTTAAAAGGACTCAGCCAGGGCTCTGTATTAATCATGTCTTTTATTTTCTGTATTCTGATGCTTTGACATCTGGGGCCTTGCTGACCCTGAAGAAACTGTGCCTCCCAAGGTTAGCCCATTCCTAGAGATAGTAAACAACTTGCTCCTGAATGCTTTTCTAACGTGATACAACCAGTCCAGAACCCATATCTCAACCACCTCCTTTATATTTGCTATTCCCCTATCCACTTGCTCAGGGCTAGGTACCAGAGGCATCTAGTGACAGCCCCTATGACCCACAGCCTCCTGAAATTATTCAAACTAGCCAACCTAAGCCTGCTCACCCTGACTCACCTTTTCCTTACCTCAGAAACCACAGTAAAGGCTCTTGACCAGTTGCCCGTTCTCTGTCTCCTGACCTACTCTAGTGCTTCTCCCTGTGGTCCCCAGTGGCATGATGTACCCCTCCCTCTTAGGAACCAACTAAGTAACAAACTATCTTTTCAATGGTAATCGTCTTCCTGATCTGTTGGCCTTACCATACTCAAATAATTTTTTTAAAAACCTATTAAAATAGGTTCCCATGCATTTATTACTAACTTTTAAACATTAGCCATGTAGTATATATGAGCATAGATGTTTATTTCACATGTAAGCTGTTGGTTCCTGTAGATAGCAAAAAGACTACCCCAGAACACATAAACAGTAGTGGTGAGGTTTATTCTCTCCATACTTGGTCACTCAGCCAAATTGTCCTGTAACCATGAGTTAATAAACTCATTGGAACTGCTTCTCAGAGGGACCTCACCAAACTAGTCTTCGTGGAAGCTATAGTGATATTTCTATGAAGGTAACTAATTTGGTGCAGCTGTTAATCACTGAGTAAATGGCCCTCTGAAGCTGCTTTGAAGCTAATCTTGGTGAACTTATCAGAACTTGGGATAGTAAGTAACTTGTGGAAGTCAATAAGGGGATTAATTGAATTGTGATTCTTGGAAAATGACCTAAATTGCCTCAGACATATGAAAAACGAGCATGTCTGCATAATAATCATTCAGCTTACCTGTACAATGACTAATCTGAGGAGCAGTTTTGTCCTAAATCCCTTCCAGTTACAGCTTTTTACACTTTTCTGTGCTTTTTTTTTTTTTTCTTCAAAAATAACAACAGAAATAGTGAAAAAAGCATCTGCCACATAGAATTCATTCTCAAAGAATCCTTGTAACTCGATCAGTTGAGTATATTGTAAATAGTGGTGGACATGTATTCTTACTGAAGGAGTTTAGGAATCTATGCCACAAGTAATATCACACAATAGGGAATCTGTAAGATGAAGTAATTCCATTTAGAGTGGGTGGCCCAGAGAAACAGTGCTTTGTAGATCCAGTTTCGCTGAGAAGCATTCCCCAAATATTGGCAATCACTCCATGTTGTAAAGGGGAGACCTAGCTCATGGATATTCTTCAAATAGCTCTACTATTCCAATTCCAATAAGTTCCATTATTTCTCAGAAATATTTTTATTCTTTGATTTGTTATTCTTCATATAAACTTTTGGAATGGGGCAGAAGCTTGCAAATACTTTTATCCAGTTACTTCATTTTGCAGATAGAACTCCACAGAGTTTAAATATCTTTCCTAATTCAGTGGTTAGTCATTAGTTTAAAGGAAAAAACCCAACGAAATGTGTTATATGAAGGTACACTGTCCTTGTTATCACATATTTGTGATTTATACTAAGGATAAGATATGCATACTAAGTGATTATAATGCAAGGCAAAATAGGATTCACTTTTAGAGAGTACCTAGAGTTGGTAACCAGCTGGGTACAATTAGGCAAGTTTAGCTCCCTGACTTACTCATAGTCACCCTCTCAGTGAGGCCTTCTCTGACCATGCTATTTAAAAATGGATACCTCTCCCTCATCCTGTACATTCTCTATTTCCCATCTCACTTTATTTTCCCCCATACCATTTATCTCTATCTAATATATTATTCATTTTATATATCAGTTTATTTATTGCCTTTTCCTCTTCCTAGAAAATAAGTTTATGAGGGCAGAGATGTTTTGTTAACTGCTACATATTAAGCACATACAATGTTTGCCACGTAATAGGTATGCACTTACATTCCCATAGCATTTATCCCATCATCATTTACCACACGTTATTGGTTTTGCTCATTTACTAGTTTGTCAGCTTCATGAAGTCAGAAACTATGTATCTTTTGTTCAGTTATATTCTTAGAGACTAATACAGTACAAAATACATAATATGCTTTCAACACGCATGTATTTATTTTTTTTTAAGTTTTCATACTGGGGCAGGAGAGGTATATTTTAAGCCTGGAAAGTCTTTTTATCCCTGAATATAAGGAAGTGCTCAAAAATATGAAAAGAAGAGTAAAGAATTATAAACCTTTAAAAAAAAGAATGAATGATATCATATCTATAGTAAATAGATATGTATACATATACACACATATTGATACACAGGGGTGAAGGGAGATATATTTCTTAAGCACAAGGACTAATGCTTATTGAGAAATGTAAAGGGAAGTGCTGGAGTTGAAAAATCATCATTTTGCAACCACCACAGTAAAAAGTAGATCAGATATGAATCACCAGGGGTGCTAAATATAGGGAGAAATTTTAATGAAGAGTAGTATCTGCATGATCATAAAGTATCTCCCCATAGACTGTCTATTAGTTGTAAGGGAGGAAAAAAAGCAGTGATGATACAGTGGAGAATCAGGCAACAGTTTGACTGATGATCAAAATTAACATCACCTGTGAGGGACAGCTATCTGAGACAGACAAAACATCGCCTATACAGTATTTTGCCTGACAATACATAACAGTAATTGATGATGAGAAAAAAAATCAAAGACTAAATTAAAAACATTCTATGAGTGGCAGGGAGGGGGAGGTGGAAGATCTGTATTTTTTAAAGATGGCAAAGTCATAAAAGGCTCTAGAATTGCTCCAGATTAAAGAAATCTATAAGACATGACAGCTAAATGCAATACTTTACCCTAGCCTGGATCACGTACTGCAGAGGAAAAGAAAATACAATAAAGGACATTATTAGATCAAATAACCAAATTGGAATATGGATGGCAAAGTAGATAAAAGTATTATATCAATGTCAATTTATGGAGTCAATCACAGTACTATAAGAGAATATCTCTACTCAGATTGCACACCAAAGTATCTAGGAGAACACAGCCATGATATATGCATCAGGAAGAAAAACAGAAATGGTAAAAATCTGGGTAAATATAATAATCTATCACTTTTAAATTCTTTAAATTATGTATCATGGTTGAGAGTAAAAAACCATTACTGTCTGATGGGGTTTTCAGTGCATACATATGAATGTAATTCACATAAAAACTATAACATGAAGCAGGGAGAGAAAGGGATCTATACTGTTATAAGGATTCCCAGACTGTAATTGCAGTGGTAAAGTATTAAATCTAAGTAGACTGTTAAAAGTTAGCTTATGCAGTTGAAATCCCTCCAGCAGCCAATAATAATAATAATATAATAATAATAATACTTTTTAACGTCTGACAGAAGAAATTACTCTCCAAAGAATATAGGTCCATAAAGAGCAGTAGTTACTTCATTAGAGCTTACAAGGCCAAAATGACAAGATGTTTTAATCTCCATTAAACAAGGGAGCAAAAAATAAGCTCTTAATCATGTGATGAGGGAGTGAGCCAAGAAATAAATCTTAAAAACTACAATGGCCAAAGTTTAAACACACACACACACTACAGACACCCAGAGAAAGAAAAAGACTGTTCTCTTACATAACTTTTTTAAAAGAACTGTATTTAAAAGTGGATTAAGTCACAATTCCTTCACCCCCATTCACATCTCCACAGTCTTCCATTATAGAAAGAAAGTGTGTGTGTGTGTATGTGTTTGTGAGAGAGAGAGTGTGTGTGTTGGTGTGTGTGTGTGTATCGGCTCTTAGAGCTGTAAGAGTGATTGCAATTTATCTATTTTCCCAAGCATAGTTCAAACTTCACTAAATGTAAAACAGATGTTATGTATTTCCTTCACAAAATGTTGACAGTGGCACATTTCAAATGCAACTAGAGTAATCAAAAAGTAAAGTAACTCCAAATGTCTCTTTCTCAAGGATAAAGCAAAGCATAGAGAGAAATTTGGAATAACACTTTAAAACTTTTATTTAAAAATTAAATTCCTAGGAATATTAGGTCTAAAATCAAATGATTATCAGAACTTAATTCACTAAAATATTATCAGTTACTCTCACACACTGCCGGTGGGGATGCAAAATGGTATGGTCACTCTGGTAAACACTTTGGCAGTTTATTACAAATTTAAACATATTCTTATCATATGACCCAGGAACCCCACTTCCGGTTATTACCCTAGAGAAAAGAAAACTTACATTCACATAAAAACCTCTATTGAGCAGCACTATTCATAATCACCAAAACTGGAAATAACCTGAATGTCCTCCAATAGGTGAATGGATAAACAAACTATTATCCATAAAATGGGATACTACTCAGAAATGAAAAGACAGATGAATCTCAAAGGCATTATGCCAAGTAAAGAAGCCAGTCTCAAAAGGTTACACACTGTGTGATTTCATTTATTTGACATTTCGTAAAAGGAAAAATTCTAGTAATGAAGATCAGAGCAAGTTTTGCCATGGGTTAAGAGTGGGGAGAGGGTATAAGGGCTTTTTTGCATTGATGGAACTGTTTAATACCCTGATTGTAGTCATGAGTACACAGGAATGATCTAATCAGAATAACACAGAAGGAAAAAATTGAATTAAATGAACGGAGCCACAGGGACACGTAGGACAATACCAAACGATTTTACATTCATGTCATCAGAGACCCAGAAGCAAAGAAGAAAAAGTGTTGAGTGAAAAAAATATTTGGAGAAATAATGGCTGAAAACTTCTCAAATTAGGTAAAAAGACATAAACTTACAAATTCAAGAAGCTCAGAAAACCCCAGGGAGGATAAAATCAGAGAAATCCATGCTTAAACACATCATAATCAAACTATTGAAAATTAAAGAAAAAGAAAACTTCCTGAATCAGTTAGAGGAAAACAGATACATATCATATAGAAGAACGGGGATTCCAAGACAGTGGATTTCTCAACAGAAACAATGGAGGCCAGAAGGAAGTAAAACAACATTTTCAAAGAACTGAAAGAAAAGAACTGTCAACCCAGAATTCAGTATATCCAGTGAAAATACCCAAACACATGGCAGCTAAACAATATGTTACCAAATAACCAAGAGATCACTGAAGAAATCAAAGGGGAAATCAAAAAATACCTAGAAACAAATGACAATGGAGACACGACGATCCAAAACCTATGGGATGCAGCAAAAGCAGTTCTAAGAGGGAAGTTTATAGCAATACAAGCCTACATCAAGAAACAGGAAACATCTCGAATAAACAACCTAACCTTGCACCTAAAGCAATGAGAGAAAGAAGAACAAAAAAACCCCAAAGCTAGCAGAAGGAAAGAAATCATAAAGATCAGATCAAAAATAAATGAAAAAGAAATGAAGGAAACAATAGCAAAAATCAATGAAATTAAAAGCTGGTTCTTTGAGAAGATAAACAAAATTGATAAACCATTAGCCAGACTCATCAGAAGAAAAAGGGAGAAGACTCAAATTAATAGAATTAGAAATGAAAAAGGAGAAGTAACCACTGACACTGCAGAAATACAAACGATCATGAGAGATTACTACAAGCAACTCTATGTCAATAAAATGGACAACCTGGAAGAAATGGACAGATTCTTAGAAATGCACAACCTGCCAAGACTGAACCAGGAAGAAATAGAAAATATGAACAGACCAATCACAAGCACTGAATTTGAAACTGTGATTAAAAATCTTCCAACACACAAAAGCCCAGGACCAGATGGCTTCACAGGCAAATTCTATCAGACATTTAGAGAAGAGCTAACACCTATCCTTCTCAAACTCTTCCAAAATATTGCAGAGGGAGGAACACTCCCCAACTCATTCTACGAGGCCACCATCACCCTGATACCAAAACCAGACAAAGATGTCACAAAGAAAGAAAACTACAGGCCAATATCACTGATGAACATAGATGCAAAAATCCTCAACAAAATACTAGCAAACAGAATCCAACAGCACATTAAAAGGATTATACACCATGATCAAGTGGGGTTTATTCCAGGAATGCAAGGATTCTTCAATATACGCAAATCAATCAACGTGACACATCATATTAACAAATTGAAGGAGAAAAACCATATGATCATCTCAATAGATGCAGAGAAAGCTTTCGACAAAATTCAACACCCATTTATGATAAAAGTCCTGCAGAAAGTAGGCATAGAGGGAACTTTCCTCAACATAATAAAGGCCGTATATGACAAACCCACAGCCAACATTGTCCTCAATGGTGAAAAACTGAAACCATTTCCACTAAGATCAGGAACAAGACAAGGTTGCCCACTCTCACCACTATTATTCAACATAGTTTTGGAAGTGTTAGCCGCAGCAATCAGAGAAGAAAAAGAAATAAAAGGAATCCAAATCGGAAAAGAAGAAGTAAAGCTGTCACTGTTTGCAGATGACATGATACTATACATAGAGAATCCTAAAGATGCTACCAGAAAACTACTAGAGCTAATCAATGAATTTGGTAAAGTAGCAGGATACAAAATTAATGCACAGAAATCTCTTGCATTCCTGTATACTAATGATGAAAAATCTGAAAGTGAAATTAAGAAAACACTCCCGTTTACCACTGCAACAAAAAGAATAAAATATCTAGGAATAAACCTACCTAAGGAGACAAAAGACCTGTATGCAGAAAATTATAGGACACTGATGAAAGAAATTAAAGATGATACAAATAGATGGAGAGATATACCATGTTCTTGGATTGGAAGAATCAACATTGTGAAAATGACTCTGCTACCCAAAGCAATCTACAGATTCAATGCAATCCCTATCAAACTCCCACTGGCATTTTTCACAGAACTAGAACAAAAAATTTCACAGTTTGTATGGAAACACAAAAGACCCCGAATAGCCAAAGCAATCTTGAGGACGAAAAATGGAGCTGGAGGAATCAGGCTCCCTGACTTCAGACTATATTACAAAGCTACAGTAATCAAGACAGTTTGGTACTGGCACAAAAACAGAAATATAGATCAATGGAACAGGATAGAAACCCAGAGATAAGCCCACGCACATATGGTCACCTTATCTTTGATAAAGGAGGCAAGCATATACAGTGGAGAAAAGATAGCCTCTTCAATAAGTGGTGCTGGGAAAATTGGACAGGTACATGTAAAAGTGTGAAATGAGAACACTCCCTGACACCATACACAAAAATAAACTCAAAATGGATTAAAGACCTAAGTGTAAGGCCAGACACTATCAAACTCTTAGAGGAAAACATAGGCAGAACACTCTATGACATAAATCACAGCAAGATCCTTTTTGACCCAGCTCCTAGAGAAATGGAAATAAAAACACAAATAAACAAATGGGACCTAATGAAACTTAAAAGCTTTTGCACAGCAAAGGAAACCATAAACAAGACCAAAAGACAACCCTCAGAATGGGAGAAAATATTTGCAAATGAAGCAACTGACAAAGGATTAATCTCCAAGATTTACAAGCAGCTCATGCAGCTCAATAACAAAAAAACGAACAACCCAATCCAAAAATGGGCAGAAGACCTAAATAGACATTTCTCCAAAGAAGAGATACAGATTGCCAACAGACACATGAAAGAATGCTCAACATCATTAATCATTAGAGAAATGCAAATCAAAACTACAATGAGGTATCATCTCACACCAGTCAGAATGGCCATCATCAAAAAATCTAGAAACAATAAATGCTGGAGAGGGTGTGGAGAAAAGGGAACACTCTTGCACTGTTGGTGGGAATATAAATTGATACAGCCACTATGGAGAACAGTATGGAGGTTCCTTAAAAAACTACAAATAGAACTACCATACAACCCAGCAATCCCACTACTGGGCATATACCCTGAGAAAACCATAATTCAGAAAGAGTCATGTACCAAAATATTAATTGCAGCTCTGTTTACAATAGCCAGGACATGGAAGCAACCTAGGTGTCCATCATCGGATGAATGGATAAAGAAGATGTGGCACATATATACAATGGAATATTACTCAGCCATAAAAAGAAATGAAATGGAGGTATTTGTAATGAGGTGGATGGAGTTAGTCTGTCATACAGAGTGAAGTAAGTCAGAAAGAGAAAAAGAAATACAGTATGCTAACACATATATATGGAATCTAAGGAAAAAAAAATAAAAAAAAAAGGTCATGAAGAACCTAGTGGCAAGATGGGAATAAAGACACAGACCTACTAGAGAATGGACTTGAGGATATGGGGAGGGGAAGGGGTGAGATGTGACAGGGTGAGAGAGTGTCATGGACATATATACACTACCAAATGTAAAACAGATAGCCAGTGGGAAGCAGCCGCATAGCACAGGGAGATCAGCTCGGTGCTTTGTGACCACCTAGAGGGGTGGGATAGGGAGGGTGGGAGGGAGTGAGATGCAAGAGGGAAGAGATATGGGAACATATGTATATGTACAACTGATTCACTTTGTTATAAAGCAGAAGCTAACACACCATTGTAAAGCAATTATACTTCAATAAAGATGTTTAAAAAAAAAAAAAACGAAAAAAAAAAAAAAAACCTACTTAGGGAGACAAAAGACCTGTATGCAGAAAACTATAAGACATTGATGAAAGAAATTAAAGATGATACAAATGGAGAGATATACCATTCTTGGATTGGAAGAATCAATATTGTGAAAATGACTGTACTACCCAAAGCAATCTACAGATTCAATGCAATCCCTATCAAATTACCAATGGCATTTTTTACAGAAGTAGAACAAAAAAATCTTAAAATTTGTACGGAGACACAAAAGACCCCGAAAAGCCAAAGAAGTCTTGAGGGAAAAAAACGGAGCTGGAGGAATCAGACTGACTTCAGACTATACTATAAAGCTACAGTAATCAAGACAATATGGTATTGGCATAAAAACAGACATATAGATCAATGGAACAGGATAGAAACCCAGAGATAAACCCACGCACCTATGGTCAACTAATCTATGACAAAGGAGGCAAGGATATACAATGGAGAAAAGACAGGCTCTTCAAAAAGGGGTGCTGGGAAAACTGGACAGCTACATGTAAAATAAAGAAATTAGAACACTCCCTAACACCATACACAAAAATAAACTCAAAATGGATTAGAGACCTAAATGTAAGACTGGACACTATAAAACTCTTAGAGGAAAACATAGGAAGAACACTGTTTGACATAAACCACAGCAAGATCTTTTTTGATCCACCTCCTAGAGTAATGGAAATAAAAAATAAATAAACAAATGGGACCTAATGAAACTTAAAAGCTTTTGCACAGCAAAGGAAACTACAAACAAGGTGAAGAGACAACCCTCAGAATGGGAGAAAATATTTGCAAATGAATCAACAGACAAAGGATTAATCTCCAAAATACATAAGCAGCTCATGCAGCTCAATATTAAAAAAACAAACAACCCAATCCAAAAATGGGCAGAAAACCTAAATAGATATTTCTCCAAAGAAGACATACAGATGGCCAAGAAGCACATGAAAAGCTGCTCAACATCACTAATTATTAGAGAAATGGAAATCAAAACTAAAATGAAGTGTCACCTCACACCAGTTAGAATGGGCATCATCAGAAAATCTACAAACAGTAAATGCTGGAGAGGGTGTGGAGAAAAGGGAACCCTCTTGCACTGTTGCTGGGAATGTAAATTGATACAGCCACTATGGAGAAGAGTATGGAGGTTCCTTAAAAAACTAAAAATAGAATTACCATATGATCCAGCAATCCCACTACTGGGCATATACCCAGAGAAATCCATAATTCAAAAAGACACATTCACCCCAATGTTCATTACAGCACTATTTACAATAGCCAGATCATGGAAGCAACCTAAATGCCCATCGACAGACAAATGGATAAAGAAGATGTGGTACATATATACAATGGAATATTACGCAGCCATAAAAAGGAATGAAATTGGGTCATTTGTAGAGATGTGGATGGACCTAGAGACTGTCATACAGATTGAAGTAAGTCAGAGAGAGAAAAACAAATATCGTATATTAATGCATACATGTGGAACCTAGAAAAACGGTACAGATGAACCAGTTTGCAGGGCAGAAATAGAGACACAGATGTAGAGAACAAACATATGGACACCAAGCAGGGAAAGTGGAGGAGAGGGGGGGGTGGTGGTGTGATGAACTGGGAGATTGGGATTGACATATATACACTAATATGTATAAAATAGATAACTAATAAGAACCTGCTGTATAAAAAGATAAAATAAAATTCAAAAAAAATCTAGTGAAAATATCTTAAAAAATGAAGGTATAGTAATGACATTCTCAGATGAAAGAAAACTAAAAGAATTTGTCCAAGTGAACCTACTCAGAAAGAAATGCTAAAGAGGGACTTCCCTGGTGGCGCAGTGGTTAAGAATCCGCCTGCCAATGCAGGAGACATGGGTTCGATCCCTGTCTGGTCCAGGAAGATCCCACATGCCACAGAGCAACTAAGCCCGTGCACCACATCTACTGAGCATGTGCTCTAGTGCCCGCGAGCCACAACTACTGAGCCCGTGTGGCACAACTACTGAAGCCCGTGCACCTGGTGCCTGTGCTCCGCAACAAGAAAAGCCACCACAATGAGCAGCTCGCACACTGCAACAAAGAGTAGCCCCCACTCACCTCAACTAGAGAAAGACCACACACAGCAACGAAGACCCAATGCAGCCAAAAATAAACAGAATAAAATAAGAAAAAAACTTCCTTTAAAAAAAACTCAAATTAAAGTGGAATTTTGAAAAGTACTCAAAGAATGCAGAAAAGACATGAAAGGGAAAAATATAAGAAAAAAACAAAGAGAATAAAAACCGCTAAGTGGGTAGATCTCAATCCAAACAGATCAACAGTTACATTAAATGCAAATAAATCAAATATCTAAATGTAATTGGTAAAATTATAAAAATTTCTAAAAATTTTGTAGATAATCTTTATGACCTGAGGTTAGGCAAAAAGTTTTCAGACATCATACCGAAAAACATGAGCTTAAAAAAAAAAAAAAAAAAAAAAGGTAAACTGTCATTTTGAAACCAAAATAATTCTGCTCTTTGAAAGATACTGTTAAGAAAATGAAAAGACAAGCTACTGAACGGGAGAAATTATTTGGAAACTGCATATATGACAAAGGACTTACATGCAGAATAGATAAAGAACTCTCAAAACAACAGTGAGAAAACAACCTAAAGAAGCAATAAGTAAAAGAACATAAGCGTCACCAAAAAGGATAAATAGATGGCAATTAAGCACATGTAAAGATGCTCACATTATTAACTGTTAGGAAAATGAGATTACACTACACTTCTACTAGAATGGATAAACTCAAAAATATACACAGGAACTTCCCTGCTGGTTCAGTGGTAAAACTCCGTGCTCCCAATGCAGGGTGCCCAGGTTCGATCCCTGTTCAGGGAACTAGATCCTGCATGCATGCTGCAACTAAGAGTTCGCATGCCACAACTAAAAAAAACCTAAACAACTAAGAGTCTGCATGCTGCAACTAAAAAAAAAAAAAAAAAAAAGATCCCGCATTCTACAACTAAAGATCCTGCATGCCGCAGTGAAGAAGCTGCGTGCTGCAACTAAGACCTGGCGCAGCCAAAATAAAAATAAATAAATAAATATTTTAAAATAAACATACATACAAAGTCTTGGAGATCATGTAGAGTAATAGGAACACTCATATATTTATTGCTGGTGGAGATGCAAAATGGTAAAACCCTCTGGAAAATGGCTCGGCAATTTCTTTTCTTTCTTTCTTCTTTTTTTAATTGAAGGATAGTTGATTTACAATGTTGTGAGCTTGGCAATTACTTATAAAGAAAAACATGTGCTTACCATATGACCCACCTGTCCAATTTCCAAGTATTCATCCTAGAGCAGAAGTCATCAAACTTTCCTTAAAAGTCAGATAGTAAATACATCAGGCTTGCAGGCTATGTGGTCTGTATTGTAATATTGTAAAATTACTTCACTCTGCCATTTTACAATGAAAGCAACTATAAACAATACTTAAGGAATGGGCATGATTCTGTTTCAATAAAACTTCTTTTATAAAAATAGGCAGTTTGTCTGTGAATCAAAGTTTGCCTATCCCGGCCTAAGAGGAATGAAAACTTATGCTCACACAAAACCCTCTACACAAATGTTTAGAGCAACTTTATTCATAAGAGCAAAAAACTGAAAACAACCCAAATGTCCTTCAATGGGTAAATGGATAAACAAATTGTGCATTACCCATATAATAGAATACTACTCACCAATGAAAAGGGGAAAAAAAACTATTGATACATGCAAACACATGAATGAATCTCAAAGGAATTATGTTGAGTGAAATAAACTAGTCTTGAAAGTTTGCATACCATGTGATTCCATTTGGAAAAGGCAAAACTCTACTGATGAAGAACATACCAATGATTGTCAGGGCATAGGAGTGGAAGTAGGGGTCATATCTAAAAAGGTCAGCAAGAGAGAGTTTTTTTAGTATTATGGAATTGTTCATTATTCCGATTATAGTGGTAGTTATATGAATTTATATTTGTGTTAAATTGATAAGACTTCTATGACAGAAAAGTCAATTTTATTGTACGTTAATTTAAAGATATAAAAATCATGAAAGAAGGAAGAGAAGGAAGGAAGGAGAGAGCAAGGGAGGTAGGGAGGAAGGGAGGAAGGAAGGAAGGAAAGAAGAAAGAAAAAAGAAAGAAGGGAAGGGAACGGAGAAAGGAAGGAAGGAAGGAGGAGAAGGGAGAAAGGAAAGAAAGAAATGGAAGAAAGAAAAGGAAGAAAGGAAAGAAAGAAAAAGAAAAGAAAGAAAGAACAGAAAGAAGAGAAAAGAGAAAAATTACAAAAGAGGTCACACAGAGAACTCTGAGGAATGACTAGTCCTGACAGTGAGATTGAAAGATCAATGGATGGGTTTAATACCTGATTAGATACAATTTGAAGCAATAATTATCCTTCACTAGAATATACATCTAAGGAGATAATCTAATTACATGGAAAAGCAACCATTAAAAAAAAAGATTCTTTGTTTTTAAAAAAGAAAAGAAAATTTGAAAATGAGATACACAGAACTTTTACAGATGACAAGTACTGTCAGTGATATTTAAGACTCAATGGATAAACAAATGTGACCTAATCAAACTTACAAACTTCTGCACAGAAAAGGAAATCATAAAAAAAAAACGAAAAGACAACCTACGGATGGGAGAAAATATTTGCAAATGATGTGACAGGCAAGGGTTTAATCTCCAAAATACACAAACTGCTCATACAACTCAACAACAAAAAACAAACAATCCAATTGAAAAATGGGCAGAAGACCTTAACAGACATTTCTCCAAAGAAGACATACAGATGGCCAGGAGGCACATGAAAATATGCTCAACATCACTAATTATTAGAGAAATGCAAAACTACAATTAGGTAGGTACCAACTCACACCACTCAGAATAGCCATCATTAAAGTCTACAAATAACAAATGCTGGCAAGGGTGTGGAGAAAAGGGAACCCTCCTACACTGTTGGTGGGAATGGAAGTTGGTACAGTGACTATGGAAAACAGTATGGAGGTTCCTCAGAAAACTACAAATAGAACTACCATATGATACAGCAATTCCACTCCTGGGAATATACCCAGACAAAACTATAATTCAAAAAGATACATGCGCCCCTATGTTCATAGCAGCACTATTCACAAGAGCCAAAACATGGAAGCAACTTAATGTCCATCAACAGATGAATCAATAAAAGATGTGGTACATATATACAATGGAATACTACTCAGCCATAAAAAAGAATGAAACAATGCCATTTGCAGCAACATGGATGCAACTAGAGATTATCATACTAAGTGAAGTAAGTCAGAAAGAGAAAGACAAAACCAGTCCCTCCCTTCAGGAAACTTGCATAAGCCTCTTAGATAGCCTCATCCACCAGAGGGCAGACAGCAGAAGCAAGAATTACAATGCTGCAGCCTGTGGAACAAAAACCACATTCACAGAAAGATAGACAAGATGAAAAGACAGAGGGCTATGTCCCAGATGAAGAAACAAGATAAAACCCCAGAAAAACAACTAAATAAAGTGGAGATAGGCAACCTTCCAAAAAAATAATTCAGAATAATGATAGTGAAGATGATCCAGGACCTTGGAAAAAGAAAGGAGGCAAAGATTGACAAGATGCAAGAAATATTTAACAAAGACCTAGAAGAATTAAACAAACAAACAGAGATGAACAGTACAATAACTGAAATGAAAACTACACTAGAAGGAATCAATAGCAGAATAACTGAGGCAGAAGAACGGATAAGTGACCTGGAAGACAGAATGGTGGAATTCACTGCTGCGGAACAGACTAAAGAGAAAAGAATGAAAAGAAATGAAGACAGCCTAAGAGACCTCTGGGACAACCTTAAACACAACAACATTCAGATTATAGGGGTTCCAGAAGGTGAAGAGAGAGAGGGGACCAGAGAAAATATTTGAAGAGATTATAGTCAAAAACTTCCCTAACATGGGAAAGGAAATAGCCACCCAAGTCCAGGAAGCGCAGAGAGTCCCATATAGGATAAACCCAAGGAGAAACACGCTGAGACACATAGTAAGCAAACTGGCAAAAATTAAAGACAAAGAAAAATTATTAAAAGCAGCAAGGGAAAAACGACACATAACATACAAGGGAACTCCCATAAGGTTAACAGCTGATTTCTCAGCAGAAACTCTACAAGCCAGAAAGGAGTGGCATGATATACTTATAGTAATGAAAGGGAAGAACCTACAACCAAGATTACTCTACCCGGCAAGGATCTCATTCAGATTTGATGGAGAAATCAAAAGCTTTACACACAAAGAAAAGCTAAGAGAATTCAGCACCATCAAACCAGTGCTACAACAAATGCTAAAGGAACTTCTCTAAGTGGGAAACACAAGAGAAGAAAAGGACCTATAAAAACAAACCCAAAACAGTTAAGAAAATGGTAACAGGAACATACATATCGATAATTACCTTAAACGTGAATGGATTAAATGCTCTAACCAAAAGACACAGCCTTGCTGAATGGATACAAAAACAAGACCCATATATATGCTCTCTACAAGAGACCTACTTCAGACCTACGAACACATTCAGGCTGAAAGTGAGGGGATGGAAAAAGATATTCCATGCAAATGGAACTCAAAAGAAAGCTGGAGTAGCAATACTCATATCAGATAAAATAGACTTTAAAATAAAGAATATTACAGGAGACAAGGAAGGACACTACATAATGATCAAGGGATCAAACCAAGAAGAAGATAAAATAATTATAAATATATATGCACCCAAAATAGGAGCACCTCAATACATAAGGCAACAGCTAACAGCTATAAAAGAGGAAATTGACAGTAACACAATAATAGTGGGGGACTTTAACACCTCACTTACACCAATGGACAGATCAACCAAAAAGAAAATAAATAAGGAAACAGAAGCTTTAAATGACACAATACACCAGATAGATTTAATTGACATTTACAGGACATTCCATCCCAAAACAGCAGATTACACTTTCTTCTCAAGGGCGCACGGAACATTCTCCAGGACAGATCACATCATGGGTCACAAATCAAGCCTCAGTAAATTTAAGAAAATTGAAATCATACCAAGCATCTTTTCTGACAACAACACTATGGGATTAGAAATGAATTACAGGGAAAAAAACATAAAAAACACAAACACGCGGAGGCTAAACACTACGTTACTAAATAACCAAGAGATCACTGAAGAAATCAAAGAGGAAATCAAAAAATACCTAGAGACAAATGACAATGAAAACACGACGGTCCAAAACCTATGGGATGCAGTAAAAGCAGTTCTAAGAGGGAAGTTTATAGCTATACAAGCCTACCTCAATAAACAAGAAAAATGTCAAGTAAACAATCTAACCTTACACCTAAAGGAACTAGAGAAAGAAGAACAAACAAAACCCAAAGTTAGCAGAAGGAAAGAAATCATAAAAATCAGAGCAGAAATAAATGAAATAGAAACAAAGAAAACAATAGCAAAGATCAATAAAACTAAAAGCTGTTTCTTTGAGAAGACAAACAAAATTGATAAACCATTAGCCAGACTCCTCAAGAAAAAGAGGGAGAGGACTCAAATCAATAAAATTAGAAATGAAAAAGGAGAAGTTACAACAGACACCGCAGAAATACAAAGCATCCTAAGAGACTACTACAAGCAACTCTATGCCAATAAAATGGACAACCTGGAAGAAATGGACAAATTCTTAGAAAGCTATAACCTTCCATGACTGAACCAGGAAGAAATAGAAAATATGAACAGACCAATCACAAGTAATGAAATTGAAACTGTGATTAAAAATCTTCCAACAAACAAAAGTCCAGGACCAGATGGCTTCACAGGTGAATTCTATCAAACATTTAGAGAAGAGCTAACACCCATCCTTCTCTAACTCTTCCAAAAAATTGCAGAGGAAGGAACACTCCCAAATTCATTCTATGAGGCCACCATCACCCTGATACCCAAACCAGACAAAGATAGTACAAAAAAAGAAAATTACAGACCAATATCACTGATGAATACAGATGCAAAAATCCTCAACAAAATACTAGCAAACAGAATCCAACAGCACATTAAAAGGATCATACACCATGATCAAGTGGGATTTATTCCAGGGATGCAAGGATTCTTCAATATACACAAATCAATCAATGTGATACACCATATTAACAAAGTGAAGAATAAAAACCATATGATCATCTCAATAGATGCAGAAAAAGCTTTTGACAAAATTCAACACCCATTTATGATAAAAACTCTCCAGAAGGTGGGCATAGAGGGAACCTACCTCAACATAATAAAGGCCATATATGACAAACCCACAGCAAACATCATTCTCAATGGTGAAAAACTGAAAGCATTTCCTCTAAGATCAGGAACAAGACAAGGATGTCCACCCTCGCCACTATTATTCAACATAGTTTTGGAAGTCCTACCACGGCAATCACAGAAGAAAAAGAAATAGAAGGTATACAAATTGGAAAAGAAGAAGTAAAACTGTCACTGTTTGCAGATGACTTGATACTATACATAGAGAATCCTAAAGATTCCACCAGAAAATTACTAGAGCTAATCAATGAATTTGGTAAAGTTGCAGGATACAAAATTAATGCACAGAAATCTCTTGCATTCCTATACACTAATGATGAAAGAGAAATTAAGGAAACACTCCCATTTACCACTGCAACAAAAAGAATAAAATAGCTAGGAATAAACCTACCTAGGGAGACAAAAGACCTCTATGCAGAAAACTATAAGACACTGATGAAAGAAATTAAAGATGACACAAACAGATGGAGAGATATACCATGTTCTTGGATTGGAAGAATCAATATTGTGAAAATGGGGGCTTCCCTGGTGGCGCAGTGGTTGGGAATCAGCCTGCCAATGCAGGGGACATGGGTTCAGGCCCTGGTTTGGGAAGATCCCACATGCCGCGGAGCAGCTGGGCCCGTGAGCCACAATTACTGAGCCTGCGTGTCTGGAGCCTGTGCTCCACAATAAGAGAGGCCGCGATAGTGGGAGGCCCGTGCACCGTGATGAGGAGTGGCCCCCGCTTGCCACAACTAGAGAAAGCCCTTCCACAGAAACGAAGACCCAACACAGCCATAAATAAATGAATGAATAAATAAAAATTTTTTAAAAAATGGAAAACTTTAAATAGGAAATGTAATGTATTAATTAAAAAAAAAAATTGTGAAAATGACTATACTACCCAAAGCAATCTACAGATTCAATGCAATCCCTATCAAACTACCAATGGCATTTTTTTGGAACTAGAACAAAAAATCTTAAAATTTGTATGGAGACACAAAAGACCCCGAATAGCCAAAGAAGTCTTGAGGGAAAAAAATGGAGCTGGAGGAATCAGACTCCCTGACTTCAGACTATACTATAAAGCTACAGTAATCAAGACAATATGGTACTGGCACAAAAACAGAAACATAGATCAATGGAACAAGATAGAAAGCCCAAAGATAAACCCACGCACCTATGGTCAACTAATCTATGACAAAGGAGGCAAGGATATTCAATGGAGAAAAGACAGTCTCTTCAATAAGTGGTGCTGGGAAAACTGGACAGCTACATGTAAAAGAATGAAATTAGAACACTCTCTAACACCATACACAAAAATAAACTCAAAATGGATTAGAGACCTAAATGTAAGACCGGACACTATAAAACTCTTAGAGGAAAACATAGGAAGAACACTCTTTGACATAAATCACAGCAAGATCTTCTTTGATCCACCTCCTAGAGTAATGGAAATAAAAACAAGAATAAACAAATGGGACCTAATGAAACTTCAAAGCTTTTGCACAGCAAAGGAAACCATAAACAAGATGAAAAGACAACCCTCAGAATGGGAGAAAATATTTGCAAATGAATCAACGGACAAAGGATTAATCTCCAAGATATATAAACAGCTCATGCAGCTCAATAGTAAAACAACAAACAACCCAATCCAAAAATGGGCAGAAGACCTAAATAGACATTTCTCCAAAGAAGACATACAGATGGCCAAGAAGCACATGAAAAGCTGCTCAACATCACTAATTATTAGAGAAATGGAAATCAAAACTACAATGAGGTATCACCTCACACCAGTTAGAATGGGCATCATCAGAAAATCTACAAACAACAAATGCTGGAGAGGGTGTGGAGAAAAGGGAACCCTCTTGCACTGTTGCTGGGAATGTAAATTGATACAGCCACTATGGAGAACAGTATGGAGGTTAGTTAAAAAGCTAAAAATAGAATTACCACATGATCCAGCAATCCCACTACTGGGCATATACCCAGAGAAAACCATAATTCAAAAAGACACATGCACCCCAATGTTCACTGCAGCACTATTTACAATAGCCAGGTCATGGAAGCAACCTAAATGCCCATCGACAGATGAATGGATAAAGAAGATGTGGTACATATATACAATGGAATAGTACTCAGCCATAAAAAGGAACAAAATTGGGTCATTTGTTGAGACATGGATGGATCTAGAGACTGTCATACAGAGCGAAGTAAGTTCATAAAGAGAAAAACAAATATCGTATATTAATGCATATATGTGGAACCTAGAAAAATGGTACGGATGAACTGGTTTGCTGGGCAGAAATTGAGACACAGATGTAGAGAACAAACGTATGGACACCAAGCAGGGAAAGCGGCGGGGTGGTGGGGGTGGGGGTGTGATGAATTGGGAGATTGGGATTGACATGTATACACTCATGTGTATAAAACTGATGACTATTAAGAACCTGTTGTATAAAAAAATAAATTAAATTAAAAAATTAAAAAAAAAAGAAAGAGAAAGACAAATACCATTTGATATCACTTATATGTGGAATCTAAAAAATGGCACAAATGAACCTATCTACAAAACAGAAACAGAGTCATAGACATAGAGAACAGAGTTGTGGTTGCCAAGGGGAATGGGGAGAGGGAAAGGGATGGACTGGGAGTTTGGGGTTGGTAGATGCAAACTATTATATTTAGAATGGAGGGGGCTTCCCTGGTGGCGCAGCGGTTGGGAATCCGCCTGCCAATGCAGAGGACACGGGTTCGTGCCCCGGTCCGGGAGGATCCCACATGCCGCGGAGCAACTAGGCCCGTGAGCCACAACTGCTGAGCCTGCGCGTCTGGAGCCTGTGCTCTGCAACGAGAGGTCGCGATAATGAGAGGCCCGCGCACCGCGATGAAGAGTGGCCCCCGCTTGCCACAATTAGAGAAAGCCCTCGCACAGAAACAAAGACCCAACACAGGCAAAAATAAATAAATAAATTTATAAAAAAAAAAAAAAAAAAGAATGGATAAGCAAGGTCCTAATGGATAGGACAAGGAACTATATTCAGTATCTTGTGATAAATCATAATGGAAAAGAATATAAAAAAAGAATGTCTATATGTGTATAACTGAGTCACTCTGCTGTACAGCACAGATTGGCACAACATTGTAAATCAACTATACTTCAGTATGGATAGGGGTTTAAGAGCGGATTATGGGAGACTGGGATTGACATATACACACTACTATATATAAAATAGATAACCAATTAGGACCTACTGTATAGCACAGGGAACCCTACTCAATATTCTGTAATGGCCTATATGGGAAAAGAATCTAAAAAAAGAGATAATATATGTATATGTATAACTGATTAACTTTGCTGTACACCTGAAACTAACACAACATTGTAAATCAACTATACTCCAATAAAAATTAAAAAAAAATTTTTTTAAAGAGATTAGTCAGAAAATGAAGAAATAATTACTGAACTGAAATACAGATCTGAGGAACAATCAGGAATAAGCACAAAGATATGAAGAGATAGAAAGTATAAAGAAAGGGTAAGATGGATGCAGAAGATAAAAAAATATGTCCCAAATTCCAGAATGAGAATCAGAGAAAACCAAGAAAGAGTTCCACTTCTACTTAAGATGTAAAAAACTGCAGAGAAGGCCACTCTCAACCTAACATCATGGAAAATCTGAATAATCTATAAAATCATAAACTTTCTTGAGCCCATCAAAGACCTGAGGTTACAAGGCAACCAAATAAATTAAAATTTTTCTCCCTCTAAGGAGAAACAGGACACAAACTATTCACCCTTGGTTAAACATAGGGGAGGGAAGCAGCCACCATACAAGTGGATAACAAGAAATCAGCTAAAATTTCAACAAATTCTTAAAGGACAAATGTGGGGTGGATGTCATTTTGGAACAGATGGGAACCTCACACACAAAGGGACTCCACCAGAAAGATCATGGCAGGAGCCCAGAGAGAGCTCCCCTCAGTGGCAGTGGCACAGGCACAAAGAGGTGATCAGCTGCTGCTGGGGTACAAAATGAAGCCAGAACTTCTCTCTGGAGGAAGCAAAAACCCTAAGCTGCTAAAAGAAGCAGCAGCAAAGCAGTGCAAGAAAAAAAAACCCTTGCCTCCAAGGGAGGAGTAAAAGTCAAACCCATTTGACTCTGGGAGAGGGACAGAAAACACTCCTGCTACCAAGAGAAAGATCCATTGCTTTGGAAAAAGGAGCAGAAGCTTAAATCCCTCTGTTGCACGGGAGGGGTATGAAACCCTTTGGGTGCATGATCCTACACCAAAGGCAAGCATAACCCTGGGGTGTGGGGGGAGGGGCAAGGAACTCTCTCCCCGCAAGACCAACCCCAGACCCAGGCTGAGTTTGGCTGCACTGGGGAGGAGGAGCAGGAAAACTGGTGTTCTCAACCCCTGAGGTGCAGGTCTACAGGACCTGCCCAATACTAAGGATGGACCATGGAACACAGATCTCCCTTTGTTCCCACCATGAGCCTAGCACCAAGAAACAAGCATCAACACCTACTGCTGAGGGAGTGTCAAGTGCAGGGAGAAACATTCCCCTCTGAAATGCAGATATACAGGGACTACTAAGAGTTGAGAATGAAGCTGGAACACTGATGAAAACCCTCCAGATCCCCAAACCCTATTCTAAGCATAAGGAAGAACTGAATTTTAAGTTGAGTTTGAATTCACTGCTGGAAGAATTTGAAGCCTTTGGTGCCTAAAAATAATGAAAGAAACAAAAATCACAAACCCAGCTCAACTGCTGACTACCCTGAATTAAACCCCATACTAAGAGCCTGATAAAAGAAATGTATCCATTTCTGGGCATAAATACTATTTGTTTCAGACTCTACTGTTTTCCACAGACAATGTCCATCAGTCAATAAAAAATTATGGAACACAAAAATTCAAGAAAAAACAAACTATTGTAGACTAATCACCAGAACTGAACTCAAAGATAACTCAAATGTTGGTAATACCAGATTTGGGCTTTAAAATAACTGATTGGGCTTCCCTGGTGGCGCAGTGGTTAAGAATCTGCCTGCCAATGCAGGGGACGTGGGTTCGAGCCCTGCTCCGGGAAGATCCCACATGCCGTGGAGCAACTATGCCCGTGTGCCACAACTACTGAGCCTGCGCTCTAGAGCCCGGCAGCCACAACTACTGAAGCCTGCACACCTAGAGCCCGTGCTCTGCAACAGGAGAAGCCACCGCAATGAGAAGCCCGCGCACTGCAACGAAGAGTAGCCCCCGCTCGCCGCAACTAAACAAAGCCTGCACAGAGCAAAGAAGACCCAACGCAGCCAAAAATAAATAAATAAATAAACAAACAAATAAATAAATTTAAAATGAAATAAAATAAAATAACTATCATTAAAAATCAGAGACAGGAATAAGAATGGTGGGGCTGGGCAGAGAAGGAAATGGGGAGTTATTGTTTAATGGGTATGGATTTTCAGTTCTATAAGATGAAAAGAGTCATGGAGATGGATGGTAGTGTTGGTCGTACAACATTATGAATGTATTTAATACCACTGAACTGTACATTTAAAAATGGTTAAAAAGGTAATATATATTATATATGTTAATATATAATATATAATGTTATAATGTTACACACACACAAGTGCTTGCAAAACTGGTAAAATCTGCAAAAGCTCTCTGGATTTTACTAATATCAATTTTCTGGTTTTGATAGTATACTATAATTATGCAAGATGTTATCACTCTCAGAGGCTGGATGAAGTGTATATAGAAATCTCCTTGTATATTGTTTTTTTTTTTTTTTCCTTTTAAACATCTTTATTGAAGTATAATTGCTTTATTTACAATGGTGTGTTAGCTTCTGCTTTATAACAAAGTGAATCAGTTATACATATACATATGTTCCCATATCTCTTCCCTCTTGCATCTCCCTCCCTCCCACCCTCCCTATCCCACCCCTCTAGGTGGTCACAAAGCACCGAGCTGAAAAAATATGGAACGCTTCACGAATTTGCGTGTCATCCTTGCGCAGGGGCCATGCTAATCTTCTCTGTATCGTTCCAATTTTAGTATATGTGCTGCCGAAGCGAGCACTGTATATTGTTTTTATTGCAACTTCTTGTGAGTCTCTAATTATTTCCAAATTGAAAGTTTAAAATGTGTAAGAATACATAACTGTTGAAGGTGCCTAATGGGTAGCTACAGGTTAATTATACTATTATTTTTACATATCCATGTATCCCCCCACTTTTCAAAAGTTTGATTCACACCACTTCACTTTTACCAAAGACCTACATTATTACCTCTTTTTGCTAATTGAAAGAAATCTGATAGAAGAATTTTCACTTTTACGAAAAAAGGCAAAAAGTGAAAATAACATTCAGGGTTTGTTTTGGAGCAAGCCATCACAAAGGCAACATGCACCCTGAGCAGTGAAAGTGGCACCACCAAGCTCCTTCCCCAGAAACTACACTCAACATCTCAGCATCAAGCCACCATAGCTTTGAACTGTGTCTGTAAGCATTTGTGCTGTATCTTGATTTATTTTGTACATCTGTTAGCAAAATGTGTCCTGAGGTAACTGCTTCTTCACTTTACACCATTCTGGTTTACAAAAGGTTTCATAGGAATGCTCTATTTTCAGATGTGGGGGAACTTATATTTAAAATTTTCCATAATAAAACATTAAAGAAAAAAATAACTATGATTAATAAGTTAAAAGATCTAGTAAAAAAAGGTAGATAACATTCATGAAGAAATGGGGAATTTCAGCAGAGACAGAAAAATTAAGAATCAAATGAAAACACTAGAAATAAAAAAACATTACATTAGAGATGAAGAATTTCTTCAATGGGCTCATTGGCAGAATGGACTTCAGCTGAGGAAAGAATCTGTGAACTTTAAGATAGGGTAATAGAAATTATCCAAAATGAAATGCAAAGAAAAAAAGAGTGAAAGAAATAGAACAGAGCATCCAAACACTGAGACAATATATCAAATGTTCTAACATATGGCTAATCAGAGTTGGAGAAGAAGAAAGAGAACAGGACAGAAAAAGTATCTGAAAAGATGTGGTTGGGAATTTTCACATAAACACACCTTAGAAAGAGCACAAACTGTCAAAAAACAATATTAATAGAAACATTTGAAAGCCGCCCAAAAAATGCATGCACACACAAAAACAATATAGCAGACTTCTTTTCACAACCCATGTACTCCAGTAAACACTGGAAGGATTGCTTTAAAGATGTGAAAGAAAAACTGTCAATACAATTGTCAATGGTCAACAACACATTCCTGGTTTTCCTCCCATCTCCCAGTTTTCTAATTTCTTTGCATGATCCTTTAATTCTATTCAGCAGGACATTTTAGAATTCCTCAAGCTTCAGTGGCAGCCCTTTTCCTATTTTCACTCTATATTCTCTCCATAGGCAATCTCATTCCTGCTCAAAGTTTTAACTTTACCCACTGGCAGATAACCCCATTGTTTATATCTCCTACCTACACCTCTTCTTAGCTTCCTACTTCTTATTTTTACTTCAGTGTTTCAAAGGCACTTAAGTTCAACATGTCCAAACTGAAGTCACCAACTCATCTGACATGGTCTTCTTCCAACTTTTCCCATCTCAACAAATGCAATCACCATCACCAAGGAGTTAGCACCTGTCAGTGACTCCTGACTCCTCTTATTTAACCAACACCATGACTATTCAATTGTGCTTCCTAAACATCCCCCAAATCCATTCAGCCCTCTATCTCAACCACCATTATTCTACTCCAAACTACAAACTTCTGTTTCCCTGAACTGTTTTACAGGCTAGTCACTGATCCTCCTGTATCCAATTTTGCACCCCTTAAATCCCTTCTCCCTGCAACATCAAAAATAATTCTTTCCAGGATGTCACACTTCTGTCTTCCTTAGGCTCTGCTTAAAATCTTTCAATAGCTTCACATTGGTCTTAGGACTATGGTCAAACTCCTTATACCAAAATCCATAGTGTGGACCTTACATACGTTCCTAACCTCATCTTATACCATACTCCCCGGCTCTTGCCCTCTCCCAGACACTCTGGCCTCCTGTTCCCCCCCTAGCACAGTGCCTATGTATAAGCTATCCTATCTAGGACCTCTTTTGTTAGTGTATGCCTGCTCATTTTTCAGATATTAGCTCAAGTTTCAGGAAATTATTCTATGTTCTCCCTGAAAGTCAAATTCCTGATACATGCTTCAACAGCACTGTGCAACGCTCATTTGTAGCATTTGCCACAACCATAATTTTAGATTTATTTCTGCAATTATTTAATCTGACTTCGCTACTAGGCTATAAATTCCATGAGGATCAAGGATTATATCTGGTTTTGCTTACATTTTATTTTAATGCCTAGCACATGGTGAATGTACAATAAATTTTAATTGAGTGAATGAGAGACATAGAAAATATAGGCTTAAATATAAGCCACAATAATGGTGTTATGCTTTCAGAGATACTTTGATATTTACTTATCAGGAAAAAAGAACAGGTAAACTTAAAATTGTAAACTGAAAGAAATTCCTAAGAAAAAAAAAGGAAAATATCTTACCTAGACACAAATTCACTTAATTCTGAATATTCGGTGGGTTCCATTATTATGCTGAGGTCAGTAATAACAGAAGATAAACTCTCCTCATTCTAAAATAGAGACAAAAAAACTTTTTTGTATCAAAGCACAGTCAACTTTTAAATAAAATAAAGAGACAAAACTACCTTCAAAATATGTAAAATGAAATGTCACCAAGTAATAGGAAAAAGTAACCAAGAAAAAGTACTGCAAATATGGGTTACTTTTTTTTTTTAATTTTTATTGGACTGTTGTTGATTTACAATGTTCTGTTAGTTTCACGTGTACAGCAAAGTGAATCAGTTATACATATACAGATATGCACTCTTTTTTAGATTCTTTTCCCATATAGGTCATTACAGAGTACTGAGTAGAGTTCCCTGTGCTAAATGTCCTTATTAGTTATCTATTTTATATATAGTAGTCTGTATATGTCAGTCCCTATCTCCCAATTTATCTCTCCCCTCCCCTTTTCCCCCAGTGACCATAAGTTTGTTTTTTACTTCTGTGACTCTATTTCTGTTTTGTAAATAAGTTCATTTGTACCATTTTGTTAGATTTCACATATAAATGATATCATATGATATTTACCTTTCTCTGTCTGACTTACTTCACTTAGTATGACAATCTCTAGGTCCATCCATGTTGCTGCAAATGGCATTATTTCATTCTTTTTTTATGGCTGAGTAATATTCCATTGTATATACATACCACATCTTTATCCATTCCTCTGTTGATGGACATTTAGGTTGCTTCCATGTCCTGGCTATTGTAAATAGCGCTACAATGAACACTGGGGTGCATATATCTTTTTGAATTATGGTTTCCTCCAGATATATGACCAGGAGTGGGATTGTTGGATCATATGGTAGCTCTATTTTTAGTTTTTTAAGAAACCTCCATACTGTTCTCCATAATGGTTGTACCAATTTACATTCCCACCAACAGCGTAGGAGGTTTCCCTTTTCTCCACACCCTCTCTAGCATTTATTGTTTGTAGATTTTTTGATGATTGCCATTCTGACTGGTGTGAGGTGATATCTAAATAGTTTTGATTTGCGTTTCTCTAATAGTGATGTTGAGCATCTTTTCATGTGCCTCTTGGCCATCTGTATGTCTTCTTTGGAGAAATGTCTATTTAGATCTTCTGGCCATTTTTTGATTGGGTTGTTTATTTTTTGATACCGAGCTGCTTGAGCTGTTTGTACATTTTGGAGATTAATCCCTTGTCGGTCGCTTCGTTAGCAAATATTTTCTCCCATTCTCTGGGTTGTCTTTTTGTTTTGTTTATGGTTTCCTTTGCTGTGCAAATGGGTTACTTCTTAAAAGAGTGAAATCAGATCCTCACTCCATACCAAAAACCAAAATGAACTCCAAGTGAATTACTTACTTAAATGTTAACACTGAAACCATAAAGTATTAGGAGGGAATATAGACATGTAACTGATTACTGAGTGAGAAAGAACTTTCTAAGCAAACAATAATAACAAAAAAGCAAATATGATTACATAAAAACACAAACTATCGATATAAAATGACTTTATAACTAAAAGAAAAGAAATAAACAGGAAAATTTGTACTATAAAAATGACAAGGAGGGCTTCCCTGGTGGCGCAGTGGTTGAGAATCTGCCTGCCGATGCAGGGGACACGGGTTCAAGCCCTGGTCTGGGAAGATCCCACATGCCACGGAGCAACTAGGCCCGTGAGCCACAACTACTGAGCCTGCGCATCTGGAGCCTTGCTCCGCAACAAGAGAGGCCACGATAGTGAGAGGCCCGTGCACCACGATGAAGAGTGGCCCCTGCTTGCTGCAGCTGGAGAAAGCCCTCGCACAGAAACGAAGACCCAACACAGCCAAAAATAATTAATTAATTAATTAATTAATTAAAAATGAATATCTGCTTATTAAAAAAAAATGACAAGGAGATATGAAAACTTAAAAGAAAAAGGCACATAACATGCACTAAAAACTCAGAGGTAAAAGACAAGTTACATGGAAGAAAAATGTTTGCTCTGACAAGTAATAAGATAAATGTAAATTAAAACAATGAGATGACACTTTTACCTATAACATTGTTTTGACAATGCATAACTTAAAATGTTTATATTCTCTGTCTCAGCAATTTGAATTCTAAGAATATATCATAAAGAAATACGGAATGAAGACAAAGACTAACAGCTCCTTATTACAAAAAGCCAAAAACAACTCTATATTCAATAATGGGGATTGTTAAATAAACTGTTAACTACTCTGATCTGCAAAATCCAGGTTTTCTCCTTTACTCTAGTAAATTTTCTTCCATTATATATTTGCCTATAATTTCTCTTTCATTTTTTCTTGTTTTTGGAAAAATCATATGAATCTTCATAGTCTGTCTTCCAGATTTTTCTTCTTTTCAATTGCACTTGTAGGTGATTTTTCTCAAGCCTATCCTCCATATTCTACTCCTAACTACTTCTAATTTAGTTTTCAGCACTATAATCATTTTATTCTTCCTTTCTTTCTTTCTCCCAGCTCTCTTTCCCTCTTATTCAATTTTCTTTGAATGCTTTCATTTGAGAGTGCAGTTATAATATAGCATGTTCTTTTATTTCCTGGATTAATTATTTCGAAGAGAATTTATCTACATTTTCTAATTCCTTTCATGGCAAGGTTTCTAAATGATGATTAACAAATTCTGTACCATTTTTGTGTTCTGTACTCTGTGGATCTTTTTTGTTAACAGGAGTAGATCTAGCAATTTCTGCTATTTCCTAAGGATATAGAGTGAGTAGATAATGCTTGACTGTTTCCCATTTGTCTGGGTAATATCTGACTTGTCTTTCTGTATTTTCAGCTGCTGGAGAAATGGATATTAATGGCTTATAATCACTGTCTAGTTTTTTTCCGCTGCTCAAGAATATAGTGGGAATTGTTAGGAGCAGCTGTAGTCAAAGTAGACTGTTTGTGGGCATCTACCACCATATCTCATCAAAAACAAATTCCAGAACATTCTTACAACTCAATAATAAAAAGACAAATAACCCAATTAAAAACTGGGCAATGGATCTCAACAGACATTTCATCGAAGATGATATACAAATGGCCAATAAGCTTATGAAAAGATGCTCAACATACTAATCATAATCTGGTACTTCCATCTGACCCAGTAATTCTCTACCTAGATTTATACAAGAAAAATGAAAACATACATCCACTTAAAAACTTATACATGAATATCTTCAGAAATGTTATCCATAACAGCCAAAAGGTGAAAACAAGCGAAATGTTTCTCAGCTGACGAATGAATAAACAAAATGTGACAGATCCTCACGACGCAGCCAAAAAAAAATTTTAAAAAGAATGAAGTAATGATATATGCTACAATATGAATGAACCCTGAAAACATTGTGCTAAGTGAAAGAAACCAGTCAAAAAATTTGTAATCATACAAATTATATGATTCCACTTTTATGAAATGCCGAGAATAGGCAAATCCATAGAGATAGAAGATAGATAAGTTAGGTCTGGGCAGAAGAAGGGCAAATGAGGGGTGATAAAGAGCATGGGGTTTCTCTTTGGGGTGATAAAAAAGTTCTAAAATTGATGTGGTGATGGTTGCACAAAGCTGAATAAATTAAAAACTGCTGAATGTATACTTTAAATGGATGAATTATATGGTATGTGAACTATATCTCAATAGAGCTGTTATAACAAAAAAAAAGGGAAAAAGAAACAAAATCTCAGAGGAATGCCTTGTCTTTTGTTTGAGTATGTGTAAGTGTTTTGGATTTTGGCCTTATACCCATTAGAATAGGCAAACTATCCTGTCATCATAAAGCCTATGATTTACTGGCCCCTCCATTTTTTATTCATTTATTTTTGGTGTGTTGTGAATTCTTCAAGATATTTTTGGGCTTCCCTGGTGGCGCAGTGGTTGAGAATCTGCCTGCCAATGCAGGGGACACGGGTTCGAGCCCTGGTCTGGGAAGATCCCACATGCCGCGGAGCAACTGGGCCTGTGAGCCACAACTACTGAGCCTGAGCGTCTGAAGCCTGTGCTCCGCAACAAGAGAGGCCGCGATAGTGAGAGGCCCGCGCACCGCGATGAAGAGTGGTCCTCACTTGCTGCAACTGGAGAAAGCCCTCGCACAGAAACGAAGACCCAACACAGCCAAAAATAAAAATAATAAATAAATTAAAAAAAAAAAAAAAGATATTTTTTCTCCATCTCTCTCCTTGTCAGTCATACTGCTAACGAGGTCAACCCACCCCAGTTGGCAAACAAGGGAAGGACCTTATAAACAACCTGACCTCAAAGACCCTGCATGAGCCTCAGCAGCACATTCCTTTCTACCACAGTCAATTTAAGCCCACATTTCTCATTCTTCTCTACAACTTAAGGATTTTGGGTAGAGACATTCAAGAAAAGGGTCCTGTAACTTCACAAAATACCCTACATCAGATTTCAGTGTTTTCTTTCATTTGGGTTTGAATGTCATCACATCAGGTAAATTTTCTTTGGAGCCTATGATATGGGACTGTATTTTTTTTTTTTATGGATTGTATTCTTTAAAAAAAATTTTTTTGAGATATAATTGACATATAACACTATATTAGTTTCAGGTGTACAAAATCATGATTACATATTTGTATATATTGCGAACTGATCACATAGTCAATATTCAACACCACACATAATTACAAAAATTGTTTCTTTGTGATGATTTGAAGATTTACTTTCTTAGCAACTTTCAAAAATGCAATAAAGTATTATTAACTATAGTTGCCATACTGTACATTAGATCCCCATGACTAATTTATTTTCTAACTGGAGGTCTGTACCTTTTGACCACCGTCACCCATTTCCCCCAACCCCCTCCCCTGGCAATCACCAATCTATCCTCTGCATCTATAAGCTTGCTCTTCTTTTTGTTTATGCTGTTTCCTAGATTCCACATATAAGTGAGATCATACAGTACTTGTCTTTCTCTGTCCGAGTTCACTTAGCATAATGCCCTCAAGGTCCATCCGTGTTGTCACAAATGGCAAGATTTCATTCATTTTATGGCTGAATAATATTCCATTTTATATACAGACCACATTTTCTTTATCCATTCGTCCATTGATGGACACTAAATTTGTTTCCATGTCTTGGTTATTGTAAATAATGCTGCAATGAACATGGGGGTGCATGTATCTTTTTGAGTTAGTGTTTTTGTTTCCTTTGAATAAAATACCCAGAAGAATTGCTGGATCATGTAACAGCTACATTTTTAACTTTCTGAGGAGCCTCCATATTATTTTCCATAGTGGCTGCACCAATTTACATTGCGACCAACAGTGCACAAGAATTCCCATTTCCCTACATCCTCACCAACACTTGTTATTTCTTGTATTTTTTACATTACACATTCTAACAGGTATGAGGTTATATCTAATTGTGGTTTTGATTTACATTTCCTCGATGAATAGTGTAATGTTGAACACCTTTGCACGTACCTGCTGGTCTTCTGTTTGTCTTCTCTGGAAAAAAGTCTAATCAAATCCTCTGCCCATTTTTAATCAGATTTTTTTTTCACTATTGAGTTTTATGAGTTCTTTACATGTTTTGGATATTAACACCTTATCAGACATGATTTCCAAATATTTTCTCCCATTCAGCCTTGTAATTTTGTTGATGGTTTCCTTTGCTGTGCAGAAACTTTTTAGGTTCATGTAGTTCTACTTGTTTATTTTTGCCTTTAGTGTCAAATCCAAACAATCATCACCAGAATGATGTCAAGGAGCTTACCACCTATGTTTTCTTCTAGGAGTCTTACGGTCTCAGGTCTTACATTCAAATCTTTAATCCATTTTGAGTTAGGTTTTATGTATGATGTAAGAGTGGTCCAGTTTCATCCTTTTGCATGTGGCTATCCAGTTTTCCCAACACCATTTATTGAAGAGACTATCCTTTCCCCTTTCTATAATCTTGGCTGTTTTGACATAAATTAATTGACCATATATGCATGGGTTTATTTCTTGGGTTCTCTATTCTGTTCCATTGACATATGTATCCATTTTATGCCAACACAATATTGTTTAGATCACTATAGCTTTGTAATATAGTTTGAAATCAAGATGCGTAATGGCTCCAGGTTTATTCTTCTTTCTCAAGATTGCTTTAGAGGGACTTGGTGGCACAGTGGTTAAGAATCCGCCTGCCAATGCAGGGGACACGGGTTTGAGCCCTGGTCCGGGAAGATCCCACATGCCGTGGAGCAACTAAGCCCCTGCGCTACAACTACTGAGCCTTCGCTCTAGAGACCACGAGCCAAAACTACTGAAGCCCGCATGCCTAGAGCCCATGCTCCATAACAAGAGAAGCCACCGCAATGAGAAGACTGCACACCACAACAAAGAGTAGCCCCCGCTCACCGCAACTAGAGAAAGCCCGCGTGCAGCAACGAAGACCCAATGCAGCCAAAAATAAATAAATACATTTATTAAAAAAAAAAAGATTGCATTGGCTATTTGGGATCTTTTGTGGTTCCAAACAAATTTTAAGAGTTTCTTCTATTTCTGTGAAAAACATCGTTGGAATTTTGGTAGGGATTGCACTGAATCTGCAGATAGCTTTTGTCAGTATGGACATTTTAACAACATTAATTCTTCCTATCTATGAGCATGGAGTATCTTTCTACTTATTTGTGTTATAAACTTCTTTCATCAATGTCTTATAGTTTTCAGTGCACAGCCCTTTCACCTCCTTGGTTAAACTTATTTGTAGGTATTTTATTCTTTTTGATGCTATTGTAAATGAAATTGTTTTCTTAATTTCTCTGATAGTTCATTATTAGTGTATAGAAATGCAACAGATTTATTGATTCTGTATTCTGCAACTTAACTGAATTAGTTCAAACAGTTTTTTTGGTTTTTTTTTTTTAGTGGAGCCTTTAGGGTTTTCTATAAATAATAACATGTCATCTATGAATAGTAACAGTATGACTTCTTTCTTTCCAATTTGGATGCCTTTTATTTCTTTTTTTTAATCTAACTGATCTGGCTAAAACTTCCAATACTGTGTTGGATAAACACGGCATGAACGGGCATCCTTTGTCTTATTCTAGATCTTACAGGAAACGCTTTCAGCTTTTTACTATTGAGTATGAAGTTAGCTGTGAGCTTATCATATATGTCCTTTATTATCTTGAGGTATATTCCCTCCATACCCACTTTTTTTTAACATTTTAATAATAACTTTATCTTTTTCTAACATCTTTATTGGAGTATAATTGCTTTACAATGTTGTTAGTTTCTGCTGTATAACAAAGTGAATCAGCTATACGTATACATATATCCTCATATCTCCTCCCTCTTGCGTCTCCCTCCCACCCTCCCTATCCCACCCCTCTAGGTGGTCATAAAGCATGGAGCTGACCTCCCTGTGTTATGCGGCTGCTTCCCACTAGCTATCTATTTTATTTATTTATTTTAATTTTTTATTTTTTTAACATCTTTATTGGAGTATAATTGCTTTACAATGTTGTGTTAGTTCCTGCTGTATAGCAAAGTGAATCAGCTATACATATACATATATCCCCATAACCCCTCCCTCTTGTGTCTCCCTCCCACCCTCCCTATCCTACCCCTCTAGGTGGTCACAAAGCATCAAGCTGATCTCCCTGTGCTATGCGGCTGCTTCCCACTAGCTATCTATTTTACATTTGGTAGTGTATATACGTCAAGGCCACTCTCTTACTTCGTCCCAGCTTACCCTTGCCCCTCCCCATGTCCTCAAGTCCATTCTCTATGTCTGAGTCTTTATTCCTGTTCTGCCCCTAGGTTCGTCAGAACCTTTTTTTTTTTTTTTAGATTCCATATATATGTGTTAGCATACGGTATTTGTTTTTCTCTTTCTGACTTACTTCACTCTGTATGACAGACTCTAGGTCCACCCACCTCACTACAAGTAAGTCAATTTCGTTTCTTTTTATGGCTGAGTAATATTCCATTCAACTGTCGATGGACACTTAGGTTGCTTCCATGTCCTGGCTATTGTAAATAGTACTGCAATGAACATTGTGGTACATGTCTCTTTTGGAATTATGGTTTTCTCAGGGTATATACCCAGTAGTGGGATTGCTGGGTCACATAGTAGTTCTATTTTTAGTTTTTTAAGGAACCTCCATACTGTTCTCCATAGTGGTTGTATCAATTTACATTCCAACCAACAGTGCAAGAGGGTTCCCTTTTCTCCACACCCTCTCCAGCATTTATTGTTTCTAGATTTTTTGATGATGGCCATTCTGACCGGTGTGAGGTGATACCTCATTGTAGTTTTGATTTGCATTTCTCTAATAATCAGTGATGTTGAGCAACCTTTCATGTGTTTGTTGGCAATCTGTATATCTTCTTTGGAGAAATGTCTATTTAGGTCTTCTGCCCATTTTTGGATTGGGTTGTTTGCTTTTCTGATGTTGAGCTACATGAGGTGCTTGTATACTTCGGAGATTAGTCCTTTGTCAGTTGCTTCGGTTGCAAATATTTTCTCCCATTCTGAGGGTTCTTTTCGTCTTGTTTATGGTTTCCTTTTCAGTGCAAAAGCTTTTCTATACCCACTTTGTTGAGGTTATTACCATAAATGGTTGCTGAATTTTATCAAATGCTTTTTCTGCATTTATTGAGATAATCATATGATTGTTTATCCTTTTTTGTTAATGTGGTGTAGCACATCAATTGATTTGCAAATGTTGAACCATCCTTGCATCCCTGGAATAAGTTCCACTTGATCATTGTGAATGATCCTTCTAATGTATTGCTGAATTTAGTTTGCTAATATTTTGTTGAAGATTTTTACATCTATGTTCACCAGGGATATTGGCTTATAATTTTCTTTTCTGTGCCCTTGTCTGTTTGGGGTATCAGGGTAAGCTGGCCTTGTAAAGTAAGTTCAGAAGTGTTCCTCCTCTTTTTGGAAGAGTTTGAGAAGCACTGGTATTAATTCCTCTTTAAATGTTTGGTAGCAGTCATCAGTGAAGCCATCTGGTCCTGGATTTTAGTTAGTTGGGAGGTTTTAAATTAGTGATTCAATCTCCCTGTTAGTAACTGGTCTGTTCAGATTTTCTATTTTTTCCTGATTCAGTCTTGGAAGGTTGTTTTTAGGAGTTTATCCATTTGTTGGTGCATAATTGTTCACAGTAGTCTCTTATGATCCTTTGTATTCCTGTGGTAGCAGTTGTAATGACTCACCTTTCATTTCTGATTTTATTTGAGTTTTTTTTTTTCTTGGTGAGTCTAGCTGAAGATTTATCAATTTTGATTATCCTCTCAAAGAATCTGCTCTTAATTTCATTGATCTTTTCTAAAGTCTTTTTAGTCTCTATTTCAATTGTTTCTGTTCTGACCTATGTTCATAGGTTTTTTTGTTTGCCTTGTTTGTTTGTTTGTTTTTGGCCCCACCAAGTGGCTTGCAGGATCTTAGTTCCCCCACCAGGGATCAAACCCAGGCCCTTGGCAGTGATAGCACAGAGTCCCAACCACTGGAACACCAGGGAATTCCCTCTGATCTATGTTATTCCCTTCCTTCTGGTAACTCTGGGCTTCATTTGTTCTTCTTTATCTTTATACCTCAGTTCCTTGAGGTATGAAGTTAGGTTTTTTGAGATTTTTCTTGTTTCTTCAGATAGGCGTATATTGCTATGGTCTTCCCTTTCAGAACTGCTTTTACTGCAGCCCATAAGTTTTGGTATGTTGTATTTCCATTTTCATTAGTCTCAAGGTATTTCTTTATTTTGCTTCCATTTCTTTTTTGACCCATTGGTTGTTCAGTAGCATGTTTTTAATCTCCACATATTTGTGAAATTTCCAGTATTCTTCTTGTAATTGATTTCTAGCCATACCACTGTGGTTGGAAAAGATGCTTGACATCATTTCAACTTTCTTATATTTAAGACTTATAACATATAAGTTAAGAATATATGTTCTATCCTGGAGAATGTTCCATATATACCTGAAAAGAATGTGTATGGTGTTGCTTTTGGAAGGAATGTTCTATATAATTCTGTTAAGTCAACCTGGTCTAACGTGTTCTTTAAGGTCAATGTTTCCTTATTGATTTTCTCCCTGATCTATCCATTGATGTGTGATCAATTTAAGGTCCCCAATTATTATTATATTGCTGTCTGTTTCTCCTTTAGGTCTGTCAATATCTGCTTTATATATGTACATGCTCCTCTGCTGGGTGCATAAATATTTATAAATGTTATATCCTCTTATTGAATTGACCCCTTTATCATGATGTAGTGCCCTCCTGTCCCTTATTATCGCCTTTTTTTAAAAGTCTATTTTGTCTGATATAAGTATAGCTACCACAGATTTCTTCTGGTTTTCATTTGCATGGAATATATTTTTCCACCCCTTCACTTTCAGTCTGTGTGTGTCCTTACACCTGAAGTGAGTCTCTCTCTTTTTTTTTTTAAATTTTATTTATTTATTTATTTTTGGCTGTGTTGGGCCTTCATTGCTGCATGAGGGCTTTTCTCTAGTTGCGGCGAGCGGGGGCTACTCTTCGTTGCAGTGCATGGGCTTCTCATTGCGGTGGCTTCTCTTGTTGCAGAGCACAGGCCCTAGGCGCATGGGCTTCAGTAGTTGTGGCACACGGGCTCAGTAGTTGTGGTGCACGGGCTTAGTTGCTCCGCGGCATGTGGGATCTTCCTGGACCAGGGCTCGAACCCGTGTCCCCTGCATTGGCAGGCGGATTCTTAACCACTGCGCCACCAGGGAAGCCCTGAAGTGAGTCTCTTGTAGGCAGCGTACAGAGGGGTCTTGTTTTTTATTTGTTCATCTACTCTATTTCTTTTGATTGGAGAATTTAGTCTATTTACATTTAAAGTAATTATTGATAGGTATGTACTTAATGTCACTTTGTTCATTTTTTTCTAGTGTTTTGTAGTTTCTCTGTTCTTCTCTTGCTTTCTTCCTTTGTGGTTAAATGACCTTCTTTAGTAGTATGCTAATATTCCTTTCTCATTACCTTTTGTGTATCTACTATAGGTTTCAGCTTTATGGTTACCATGAGGCTTACAAATAACAACTTACATTTATAACAGTCTCTTTTAAGTTGATAACAACTTAAACACATTCCAAAGCTCTACATGTTTACTCTCCCCCTCAACGTTTTATGTTCTTGATTTTACATTTTACATATTTTTATCATGTATATCCCTTAAATAATTATTGTAGTTAGTTGTTTTTACTATTTTTGTCTTTTAACCTTTGTATTAGCTTTATAAGTGATGAATTCACTACCTATACTACATATTTACATTTACCAGTGAGATTTATACTTTCATGTTTTCCTGTTACTAATTAGTGCCATTTCTTTTCAGCTTAAAGAAATCCCTTTAACATTTCTTTTAAGGCTGGTTTAGTGGTGATGAACTCCTTTAGCTTTTGCTTATCTGCAAAATTCTTTTACCTCTTCTTCGATTCTGAATGATAACTTTGCCAGGTTGATAATTCTTGGTTGGAAATATTTTTCTTTCAGCACTTTGAATACATATGCCACTCTCATCTGACCTGCAAAGTTTCTGCTGAAAAATCTGCTTAAGGTCTTTAGGGTGTTCCCTTGTACATAACAATTGTTTTTCTCTTGCTGCTTTTAAGAGTCTCTCCTTGTTTTCAGATTTTGGTATTTTAATTTTAATGTGTTGGTGTGGGGTTTTTGCGGTTCCTATTATTTGGAACTCTCGGGGGTTCCTGGATCTGGAGAACTGTTTTTACAGTTTAGGGAAGTTTTCCACCATTTTTTCTTCAAATATGTTTTCAGACCCTTTCTCTTCTCCTTCTGAGACGCCTTATAACGTGAATGTTAGCACACTTGATGTTGTCCCATAAATCCCTTAAGCTATCTTCACTTTTTTTTCATTCTTTTTCGTTTTTGCTGCTTTGATTTGGTGAGTTCCTGTGCCCTGTCTTTGAGTTCACTGATCTCTTCTTCTGTCTCATGTTGTCTGCTGTTAAAATCTCCAATGTATTTTTCAGTTCAGTTACTGTACTCTTTAGCTTGGGGACTTCTGTTTGGAACTTTCTTATATTTTCCATATCTTTGTTGAAGTTCTCCGTGTGTTCATCCATTCTTCTCCTGAGTTTGGGTAGCACCTTTATGACCATTACTTTGAACTCTTTATCAGGTAAATTACTTATCTCTGTTTCGTTAAGGATTTTTCCTGAGGTTTTATCTTGTTCTTTCTTGTTTTGAACATATTCCTCTGTTTCTTCATTTTACTTGATTATCTATGTTGGTTTCTATGCATTAGATGAAACAGTCACCTCTTCAGTCTTGAAGGGCTGGCCTTGTGTAGGAGATGAACCTTACTGTTCAACCCTGCCCTAGTTCTTGGTTGTCTCTCAAACTTTTGTGATTATCCAAGCTGCCAATTTTATTTTTTATAGCTCCCAGTAGTTGAAGTTGTGCCAGGACCAAATATTCTTTTTAATTTAAAATTTTCCCTATTTTTGAATCTGTTTTTTCATTTCATTGCATTTCAGGGAGAGTAGTTATGAAAACATACTTAACTGTCACTTCCCCCAGAAACTGCCACCCATTTGACTTATTATGCTGCATGGACTATGAATGCTGACACATGTTAATTCTCATGTTCTTGCAACTCCTCACAAACAGTACAATAGCACTAACAACACCAGAGAGTAAATCTGGGGAAAAGAGTTGTATGTTCCAACCGCATCTGACAATAATAGCTGTGCCAACATGGGTAATCATTCAAACATTCTGGGTGTATTTCCCTATAAGAGGGTTGACCTAGATAATCTATATGGTCACTTTTGGTGCCAGCATTCTATTAATATGATTTTAGGTCACTTTGGTTTCTAACATTGTACTACCATGATTTTATTATAACAGTATTCTATAAGTAAGATAATTTTATTGTTTAGGTTACTTTTTAATTTTCTGATAGTTAAACATCTCCCTCTAGTGGAAATTTTGTTTTAAAAAGTGTTTTAGAACACAGAAGGTTGCTATTTATTTATGACTGCTTTTTTTCTATCAGTCTCAACTATAAAAATCTGCTCAACACATAAAATGGTAAAATTATTTTAGAAGGCAGTTTGGTACTATCAATCAGAATTTACATGTAAATCTCCTTTAAGCTGGCAATTCCACTAGAGATATAGTTCTAAAAATATACTTACCCAAGTAGGTCTAGAACATCTGAGGGTTTACCAATAAATTTAAAAAATCATAAAACTGGAAAGGTGCAGAGAGAAAGGGAGTGTTCTTAACATAGCCTGGGACAGCATGCTCTTTTTGTAGCAAATTAGGTAAAACCAAGCAGTTGAAAAGCACCTACATACTTTGAAATGTATATAATGACAACTTATGTCCCTTTAGAGATTCAGCAATTACTGTGTTCTGTGTCTTTCAAAGAATATAAATTGTTCCTCTCCTTAGATTTTTTTTCCCCTGCATCCCCTAAAGCATGTAGGACAGAAACTGCTGGTAGTCCCCAATATTTGTACTTCTTTCTTGCTCCAATTTTTTCACTGGCTACATGGCCATGCATAATGAAGACTAAATTCCCAGCCTCCCTTGCACTAATTTAATGGCCATTGGAATGTAGGTGAAAATGATGGGTGTTACAACTTCTGAGAAGTGTCCTTCAATGGAAAAGATGAGCCCTGGTTTGCCCAGCCCTTTTTCGATGTCTGAAATGCTAAAGTGATAATTGCACCATGATTTGGAAGTCACATGGGTGATGGCAGAGCCTGATGATCATGAAACCACCATACTAGCCCTTGAAAATATATCCTGCAATTTTGTTTAAGCAATAGAGAAATAAACTTCTAGTACTTTGAACCTTCCTTATTTTTAAGTTTTCTGTTATGTGCAGCTCAACTAATTCTAATTCATTCAGCATGTGAGCTAACAGTATAACTTTAGGCCAATACTAAATGGTTACAAAATTTTCAATCATGCTTTGGTGGTATGAGGATCAGAATATTAGCTTAAAAGGTGAGGTCTGGGCTGGTGCCATTACTGCCTGGTAGGAGGTAGGAAGCATAGCCACTATAGCAGGGGTAGCACGTCCTGTATGGTAGGGCCCACATGGCTCTGGTCCTGTCTATGTGGCTTCATGGTGGCCACCCAGGACCATCAAGCTAAGGTACTGTGGGAGCTGCAGGGGCCCAGTGCCAGTTCATGCTGGGAATGCCTCTGGTCAGGTAATAGCCATTCTTCAGAAGCACGTTACATTCTAAAAAATGCCCCCAAACTGAAACCTCATCCTTGATCTAACTCATGATGTGATCAAATTACCACTTCATGCTTTTCCTCAGAGGCTTAAGGTGACCACAGTATGGAACTTCAACAAAATGAAATTAAAATATTCCAGTCTATTTTATCTCTCAGGCCAAAGCCCCACTAATGAGCACACTAATCAATCTTTGGCCACAACCTATCCTGGAATGTATAGCTCCACTGAGCAGCTCGTTCACCTCAACTTCAGATGGTCTTTCTTTTTTCAGTTGGACTTGTGGACAGCCTCCCAAGGATAAGCCTAATTTTGCTAGCAGTCTAGCTTCTCTCCAGATAAGTCAGGAAGTGACTATAAAAAAGGTGAATGGCAACAGCAGAAAAAGCCTGTAGGACCCCAAGGCTACTAGGATGCCCCTGAGCAGTTTCCTGGACAATGTATACACTGATAGTGCAGATGTTCTCAGACATGGAACTAGACCTCAGACGTCTGACTCTGCCAACCCGACACAGATTATAGGCCTGGCCATTAATGGAGGCCAGAATGCAGGTAAGCATTTGGTATCTCACCACTCTGAGCTTAGGATCACATTAGGCATAAAGAAAGAAAAGGCAGTTGTCCAACTATGCATCCTTATGCAATGAGACAACATCCAGGAATTCCTGGGCCACACAAAGGAGAAGTCTGGAGTCCTGGCATGGGCTTTTCATCCTAAACGAGATCAACCCATTTGGGTCCATATTCTGTTTTAGTCTTCAGCAGATGATGTTTGAGGTCATACAGAACTACAATATCATCTTGGTGACTCTGCATGGCTCCAAGGCCTGGTGCCAACCTGGGAACAGTTTACCTTCCCTAGGGACACTCATCACCCATGTCCATGACATCCTACTCAACCGGCTTTGGCAATGCCACACTGTGGATGTTCTTGGTCACTTTGACAGACTAAAAGGGGATACTCTGAGGTGGGAGCAAACTGGAAACTCTGCCATCAGATGAGAGGCCTAGATATCCCTCAGTCAGTTCTCAGCCTGCCAGGGTCTGTGGTGACAACCAGGGACATAGACTGCAAAGAGTACTCAAGAAGCAAAACCTCTAGTCCAGATACCTGGACCCAATTACTCCTGACTAGTTGGGGGCAGTTTCTGATATGTGACATCAACTCCTGTTGCATACAAAAAGGGACAACTTGAGGATGTTTCTGTGGCTGAGGATAAGCATGAGGAACCCCAGCACATGACTGCGAATGCAAGCAAGCAGCAGATCCATATGACTTGGTTGTGACAACTGGTCTACATCCACTTTAGTTATCTGATGAACTGAGGCCAAGACAGCGTGCCTGCCCTTCCCTGTTCCTCTCCTCTACACATACTCCCTGTAGGCCCAAACTCATAAAACCAACGGGTTGAATGAAATTCCCTTCTGCTATCAAAGCATGTGCCCAGGATTGATCATTTCTCAAAATTATGCCTGGATCCCATTCTTCTTGGAGCCAGACTTTGAAGATGTCTGAGTCTTGTTCTGCCCTATCCTGGCCAGGGGCTGCACGTTAATATTCTGTCTGCTTTCTGATTTTATGTGAAAATCCTAACCAAGAGTATCTTCCTCCTATGTTGTGTCTCAGCAGTCCTGTATAACTTGCTGGCATAACCGTGAACCACCTTGAAGTCTAACCCTCCAACCCTGAGCAGTCTTCAGATTGTAGTGATCCCACATGGCCACAACTACAGGAGAGGCCCTGAGCAAGAACACCAACTGTGCTGCTCCCAAATACCTGACCCACAGAAAACTGTGAGATAATAAATGTGTTTTATTGGTTTAAGCTGTTAAATTTGGGAGAAAATGTTAAGCAGCAATAGATAATAGATAATAGATGACTGAGATATCAGCTGACAACTGAGGGCATCCAAGACTGTTCCCATGACCTCAGGGCTTGTACTGGAAGCCCAGGAACATCTTACTACCTGCCCTCCAATAAAGCACTATGCTCTCAGCAACAATCCTACTGTACGCAGTTGCTGGGGTATTCATACTTAAAAATTTTTTTAATGGTACCACTTTGCACAAATGTGCTACAAGGGGGCCCTAGCTCAAGAACGTCTCCTCAACTCAGCCACTGCTGAAGACTGGGGTGTGGGAGTTTTTATTTCATAGCAGCAGAATCTGTGTTATCTATCACAATGTATTCTTAATTTACCTGGATTTCCAGAAGCTGAAATTCAAGTTGAAACGTAATCATGTGGCAATCTCCTGATAATCTGTGTCTCTGCAGAACTTTCTTTATACCTGTAAATCAGAAAACTAAATATTTTTGTTTGCAAAAAACAATTTTCTTTAAATATCTATTATTTAATTTTGTGTGGATACCTATAATATACGTGGGTGTATGTGTGAGAGTGTATTTGCATTGAAAATACCTGGAAGAATGTACACCAAATTGATCGCCTTTGCAAAATAAGATTAAAGACAACTTGTACTTTCTAGTTATCGATTATACCAAAGATTAAGGTAAGAAATAGAAATATGCTAGTATGACCCTAGACAAATTTGAATCATGATAACTGTTAGATATTTTTCATTTTTTCAACATTATCTGGTTCTAGTTAGACAATAAATTAAATCCATGTATTTACCTCAGTTAACTCTCAAAACTTTACTAAAATGACAGCAAAAGTATTTTTTTTAGGTATAACATGAATACACTCAAATGCATAAAATGCCCTATTCTTAAGTATACAGCATGATATATATATATACACATATATATATATATATATGTGTATATATATATATATTTACAACTGTTTCCCATGTAACCACCACTAAGATCAAGATACAGAAAGTTTAAAGTACCCCACAACATTCCCTCATGCCCTTTCCAGGCTATACACTATGTCCCCCGCAAGAGATAACCATTATTCTGACTTTACTACCATCTACTTTTGCTAATGAAGGTATTTTTAAATGGGCACAATTCTCTTTTTTTTATTTTTATTTTTATTTAGTTTTTTTTTTAAAGGAATAGGTAGAGCTTCTTTTTTTTTAAATTTTATTTATTTTTGGCTGCGTTGGGTCTTCGTTGCTGCGCATGGGCTTTCACCAATTGTGGTGAGTGGGGGCTACTCTTCGTTGCAGTGCGAGGGCTTCTCATTGTGGTGGCTTCTCTTGTTGCAGATCATGGGATCTAGGCATGCAGGCTCAAGTAGTTGCAGCACGCAGGCTCAGTAGTTGCGGCACGTGAGCGCTAGAACGCGCGGGCTTCAGTAGTTGCGGCACATGGGCTCAGCAGTTGAGGCATGCGGGCTCTAGGCGAGTGGGCTTCAGTAGTTGTGGCACACGGGCTCAGTAGTTGTGGCTCACGGGCTCTAGAGCGCAGGCTCAGTAGTTGTGGCACATGGACTTAGCTGCTCCGCGGCATGTGGGATCTTCCGGGACCAGGGCTCGAACCCATGTCCCATGCATTGGCAAGCAGATTCTTAACCACCGTGCCACCAGGGAAGTCCCCACAATTCTCTTTTTTTTTTAAACTGAAGTATAGTTGCTGTACAATACATATACATTACACATGGACAATACAGTGATTCACAATTTTTAAAGGTTATACTCCATTTACAGTTATTATAAAATATTGGCTATATTCCCCATGTTGTATAATATATCCTCGTAGCTTGTTTTATATCTAATAGTCTGTACCTCTTAATCTACCCCTATATTGCCCCTTCCCCCAGAAGGGCACAATTTTACAAAGATAAAGAGAAAAAGATGAGAGTAACCTAATTTTAGAAGCTGAAAATCAGATGGATAAGCTAGATATTACACAAAAAAGTGGAACTAACCTGGCAGATCCAGGAAAATTAAAACCTAAGCCAACAATGGGGAAAGCTCAGAATCAAGCCCATTCAAAGGCATTCTGAATGGGCACCACCAAGTACCTCTACAGATGGGGTAAACCTGGGGCTCAAAATAGAAAGACTGAGACTTTTGTACAGTAAAATCTCACTCTCCATATTCTCTGTATTCCATCTATTCCTTTCAAGTACTTGAAGTGTCTAAATTTCATTTCTACATGTAATTCAAAGTTTCACTGAGGTGAGCTGCCCACCACCTTCTGAGGGTCACTCTTCCTCTCCCTGGTCATGAGGGTTATTTTGGTGGAAAAATCAGGAAGCATTTCCTAAAGTGATTCCTTCTTCTAAACCAAGTTCCCAACATCCAATCACACAGCTGAATTAGCTTCCCCTTACTTGTTAGTGCATCACAGATCCTTGGTAATAAAACGTAAGTCATTGGGACCAGAAACCCTCCTCTGCCAAATGGTCCAGCTCTTGAAATATTTATCTTGGCTACAAGGCCATGTTCATTAGCAGCAGAGCACCACAGATGACACTGCTCTCATGTCAGTAGTGAACAACATCTAAGATTTACAAATTAATGCTGCTACTGTTCTTAAAATTGCTTATGGCTATTACTTGACTATTAAGTTACTTAATGACAGACTGTGTCCTCTTTAATATCTACCTCAGGCAGCTTTTAAGAGTATTACACACACTGTGATATTGAATAGACACTTGACAAAACAAGTTTACCACAACCACACATTCAAATCGTTATCTTGCAGAATTTTAATTCAATGATAAGACAACCAATTTCCTATGTATAATAAGGTAAACTTCAATACCACTTCTAGATTAAAATTAATGCTTACTCTGGAAATTCCCTGGATGCGTAGTGGTTAAGACTCAGGACTTTCACTGCCGTGGGCCCAGGTTCAATCTCTGGTCGGGAAACTAAGATCCCACAAGCCACACAGCGCAGCCAAAAAAAATAAAAAGAAAAAAAAAAAATAATGCTTACTCTTTTCTGTTATCTCAGTGCTTGTTAGGTCCTCTGTCTTCTTGGAGTAATGTCTTATACTGATGCCAGTAAGCGTACTTAGAAACTGAAGTTCTGATTCTAAATGTCCAAGATGACTTCTCAGATCTTTTGACAATTCCCATCCTTCAGAATCTGCTTGGTATAGTTCTCGAAATGATTTTCTAAAAAGCAAATGCCACAAATAATTACTTCAATTACGAAACCACTAACAAGAGTTTCAACTAATATCTATAAATTTCTTCAAACCATTCCCATTTTATCCTTCTTACTCTCTTCCCATTAAAACTAGTAAGATTTTTCTTAAAACCAATGTGGCTACTAACACTGCAATCATTAATCTCAGTATAAAACAAACCTAACCAAGTTATAATACCATTTTTCTACATATTAGAAACAGCTATAAAATAAATTATAACAGGAGTACTTTGTAAAATTAAAATGTCTGTTTAGGCTGGAATATTTAAAGTGTTCCAACCTAAATGTCTGATATCCCAAGACACCTCAAACTATTTTAAAAGATATGATGAACCTAAAAACAAAATAAATCAGCTACCTTCAACTTCTAAAACAAGTGAAGTATCACAGAGCATTTTATACTAAGAAAGAGATTCTTGCGAAATTGAAGAGAATAGAGGTAAAAATTCCAAACGAATAACGAATAGCGTAATCTCTAAACAACACTGTAATCAGATATTCTGCACTGAAAACATATAGCTCTGTTTTCCTTGAAAAAAGTAAAATTTCAGCAAATAATCACAATAAATGATATTTTATTTTTTGTAATCCTTTATTGCCATCATGCTATCAGCCACATTCTACACTGCTGACTCCCACTATCTTAAACATGCTTTCCTTTCCTTCTGGGGCATGATTATCCTGATTCTCATTTTACATCTTGGGTCTTCCACTGTCCCTGCCTTTTGTCTCCCATGTTAGAAGAAAACCCTAACACTCTTGCCTCTGCTCTTCTGAATATGCATTCTCTCATTCCAGAAGAATATTTGATGATTAATCTTAGCTCTTTTATGCCAGTAACTCCTAAAACACACCTTTAATCATCTCTCTTCTTCCTGCAAGGTAGACTTAACTTGATAAAGCATCAAATGTTTTCTTCTTCAAATTAGTTTTTCCTTCAAATTTCCCTACTCTTGTTAATGATAAAATCTGTCCCCTGATATAGCAGGTTCCATTTCTTGAGGGTCACCCTTGCTCTATTACTCCTCTCACATCTGGATCTAAGGTCATCTTTTCTGCTCCCCCACATAGCTATCCCTCCTTTTCTATTTCTAATTCCACTACATTAGCCTATGTTCTTATGACCATATACCATGTCTATAAAGAATAACCTAACTGTATCTTCACACTGGTAATTCAAAACTTGTATAAAGCCTGTAGAAACTTTTTAAACTTTGTTTTAATGCTAATTTAAAATATCACTATAAGTATATTCTATGTCATCTGAGAGACTACAACATGCTCTTTTGTATTTGCTTTTTTTTTTTTTTTAAATATTTATTTATTTATTTATTTATGGCTGTGTTGGGTCTTCGTTTCTGTGCGAGGGCGTTCTCTAGTTGTGGCAAGTGGGGGCCACTCTTCATCGCGGTGCGCGGGCCTCTCACTGTTGCGGCCTCTCCCGTTGCGGAGCACAGGCTCCAGACGCGCAGGCTCAGTAATTGTGGCTCACGGGCCTAGTTGCTCCGCGGCATGTGGGATCCTCCCAGACCAGGGCTCGAACCCGTGTCCCCTGCATTGGCAGGCGGACTCCCAACCACTGCGCCACCAGGGAAGCCCTGTATTTGCTTTTTGAAAATTAAATAGATAAAGCTAATGAAAAAAAGAACAGAGGTAATCTTCATATAAGTGAGTTCCTTCCAAGTGAATACTAAACAATGACACAGCAAACTATGGATGAAAATTTCAAGGTATTTCCAACAGAGCAAACTGATAAGAGAACTAAGTAATCACATTAAAGGATAGATATGCAAAACTCAAGAAAGAACTTGTGGCTGAGAAAGGGAAAAATGGGGAGTTATCGTTTACTGGGTACAAAGTTTCTCTGTGGGACAATGAAATTATTTTAGAGATGGATAATGATGTGATGGTTGCACAACAATGTGAACTAAACTATATACTTTAAAAGGGTTAAAATGGTAAGTTTTATGTTATGTATATATTACCACAAAATAAAAAGATAACCTGCATATTCTCATTCATAGCAGTAATTTACTTTGAGCAAAACATCATTGGTCCATTACAATTAATGATGCTATTTTGAATGAATTGGGGATATGGGTTTTATGGTTTTATAGTTTTATTTATTATTTGCAAATTTGTCTTAGTAGCATATATTTTTTTGCCCAAAATTAGATGTTCACAAGAAGATTTTTTTCTTTTAAAGCAAATCTACACAAGACTTGAGTTTAAAACTCAATGATCTAGGATTCTATGAAGATGGCAGAGTAGGAAGCACCAGGAACCTATCTCCCCAACTAGGAAGCAATTGCAGTGACAGAATCTGTCTGATATAACTTTTTTGGAACTCTGGAGACTGCTGAAGGCTTGCAACTTCATGGAGAAGGCTTAAACGTACATTACAGTAAATCGTGGGCAATTTCAGCTCTTAGCACAGTAGTAGCTACCCATGCCCCCTCCAACAACATGGCAGGCAGCTATGCACATGTTCTTGAAGCCACCTGCACACAGCTTAGGGGAGCAAGAGTGGGCAAAAAGGACTCTGTCCCCCAAATATTGAGTATCTGTGCTCCAGTTGCTGATTGCGGCTGCTGATCACAGAGATGCAGACAAAGAGGAGGGTAGTCACTGCTGCAAGCCCCTACCCTCTGGCTGAGGTAGCATTAGGGATATTTAAAGAGCTGTTGCTTTTTGTTTCCCACCATCATTTTTGCCTTTTCCTTTTCAGGAGTCAGACATTAAAGACTAGGACATGAAAAATCAAACTAAATATGTGGGGAAAGTTAGAAAATGATTGCACATACCCAAGTAAAAGCTCAGAAAAGACATAATTAGACATTAAGTTTACACTTCAGGCTGATCCTCAGCACACAGACAGCCTACAACAACAACAACAACAACAACAAAACAACCTAAAACAATAACAAAAAACTGTAAACACTGGGGAAAAGGGGGGAGAATCTGATTTCCAGAGTTACCACATTATTAAATTAAAATGTCCAGTGTTCAACAAAATATCAAAAGGCATACAAAAAACAGAAAAGCATGGCCCATTCAAAGAAAAAAAAATATTCAAAAGAATCTGTCCCTGAAAAAGACTTAATGGCAGATATATCAGACAAAGACTTTAAAACAGAAGTTTTAAAGATGCTCAAAGAAATAAAGGAAGATGTGGAGAAAGTTAAGACGACAATGTGTGAACAAAATGGAAACATCAGTATAAAGAAAGAAAACCAAAAAGAAATTCTGGACCTGAAAAGTACAATAACTAAAATGAAAAATTCACCAGAGGAATTCAAAGGCAGATTTGAGCAGACAGAATAACGAATCAGTGAACTTGAAGATAAGACACTGGAAACGGAGACTGAGGAACAGAAAGAAAAAACACTGAAGAAAAGCAAACAGAGCCTAAGGGACCAGTGGGACACAACCACAAGGACCAGCGTATGCATTGTGGGAGTACCAGTAGGAAAAGCAAGAGGAAAAGGGGAAGAGAGACTATTTGAAGAAATAATGGTAAAGGGCTTCCCTGGGGGGGCACAGTGGTTAAGAATTCACCTGCCAATGCAGGGGACACAGGTTTGAGCCCTGGTCTGGGAGGATCCTACAAGCTGCGGAGCAACTAAGCCCACACGCCACAACTACTGAGCCTGCACTCTAGAGCCTACAAGCCACAAATACTGAGCCCGCATGCCACAACTACTGAAGCCTGCGCACCTAGAGCCCATGCTCCGCAACAAGAGAAGCCACTGCAATAAGAAGCCCGCGCACTGCAACGAAGAGTAGCTCCCGCTCGCCACAACTAGAGAAAGCCTGCATGTAGCACCAAAGACTCAATGCAGCCAAAAATTAAAAAAAAAAAAAAAAAAAGAATGGTAAAAAGTGTCCCAAACTTGATGAGAGACATGAATGCTAACATTCAAGAAGCTCAACTAACTCTAAACAAGATGAACTCAAAGAGGGTCATAATGAGACATAATCAAATTTTCAAAAACCAAGGGTAAAGAGAGATTTTGAAAGCAGCAAGAGAAAAGCAAATCATCACATACAATGGATCCTCAATAATATAAGAGCAGATTTCTCATCAGAAGTTTTGGAGGCCAGAAAACAGCGGGCCAATATATTCAAAGTGCTAAAAGAAGAAAACCATCAACCAACAATCCTTCTGGCAAAATTTTCTTTCAAAAGTGAGGAAGTGGGACTTCCCTGGTGGTCCAATGGCTAAGACTCCGAGCTCCCAATGCAGGGGGCCTGGGTTTGATTCCTGGTCAGGGAACTAGATCCCACGCGCTGCAAATAAGAGTTCACATGCTGCAACTAAAGATCCTGTGTTCCGCAACTAAGACCCGGTGCAGCCAAATAAATAAATATTAAAAAAAAAAAAAGTGAGGAAGAAATCAACACATTTTCAAATAAACAAAAGCTGAGGAAGTTTGTTACCACTAGACATGACCTCCAAGAAATGCTCAAGGCAGTCCTGTAAAGTAAAATAAAAGTACACTAGACAGTAACATGAAGCCATGTGGAGAAATAAAGATCTCAATAAAATTAGTATATGGGCATATAAAATCTACTAGTATTGTAACAATGGCTTGTAACTGAACTTCTTTTCCTACATGATTTAACATTTTAAAAAATTATTAGTCTAAAGGTACTATGAGTATAACTTTCATCTGTAACTTCAAATCATGTTTTCTACAAAATTTAAGAGATGAATGCATTTAAAAGAATTATTAGTTTATGTTCAGGGGTCACAAAAGTATAAGGATGTAATTCTGTGACATAAACAAACAAAAACAGTGGGGATGGAGCTGTAAACAGGCAGAATTTTTGTATGTTATTGAAATGTGGGCATAAATTCAAATTAAGAGTGTTGTAACTTTAGCATATTATTTATAATCCCTCTGATAACCACAAAGAAAATAGCTAAAGAATATATATCAAAGCAAATGAGAAAGAAATTTAAGCACTTCTCAAAAGACAGAAATGCAGGAAATGAGGGACAAAAGAGCTTAAGGGCACACACAAAAAAACAAAGAGCAAAATGACAGAAATAAATCTCTCCTTATAAGTACTTATTTAAATGTAAAGAGGTTAAATCCTCCAAACAAAAGACTGAGTTTGGAAGAACTGATAAAACCACAGGCTTCAACCATATGCTGTCTATAAGAGAATCACTTTAGATACAAAGACTAAAAGTGAAAGGATGGAAAAAGATACTCCATGCAAAAAGGAACCGAAAGAGAGCAGGACTGGGGATACTAATATCAAACAAAATAGACTTTAAGTCAAAAGAGGTTATAAGAGACAAAGAAAAAAATATATATATATATTAATGAAAGGTTCAATACAGCAAGACATAAAAATTATAAACATTTACAAACCTAATGACAGATATCAAAATACAGTTTTCCTTCAGTATCTGTAGGGTACTGGTTCCTTGACTCACCACAAATACCAAAATCCATGGATGCAGAACCTGTGGATATGAAACCTGCAGATACAGACCTGACTATATTTCAAAGCAAAAACAGACAGTTGAAGGGAGAAATAGTTCTACATTAAACGTTCAAAGTGGCTACATAAGAGGATCATGAATTCACCTCCTCCCATAGTCACACCAAATCTACACCTACATATGAAACAATTTTCTCTGAAAGAAACCCAAAAACTAGCTGAGCAACTCCTACACATCAGGCAAATGAGAAAAAGCCTACGTTGAAATGGATAGTAGAGGCTGAGACACAATCCACATAAAAGCCACCTGTTACACGGCAACCCACAATCAAGAGGGACTAACAACTCTGACCTGCTCCCTGAGGAGTGAAAGGTGTGAACACCACAGCTGGCACCCCAAATTTTAAGACCAGCACCTGAGAGGCAAGCCCCTAAAATATCTAGCTTTGAAAGCCAACAAGCCTTGTGTCCACGAGATTTACAAGGCTATAGGGCAGAGGTCTCCAACCTTTTTGGCACCAGGGACCAGTTTCATGGAAGACAATTTTTTCACAGACTGAGGTGGGGGGTGGGGGGTGGGGGATGGTTTCGGGAGGATTCAAGCACATTACATTTATTGTGCACTTTATTTCTATTATTATTACATTGTAATATATAATGAAATAATTATACAACTCACCATAATGCTCACAGGAGGCAGAGCTCAGGCGGTAATGTGAGCTGGGGAGCAGCTGTAAATACAGATGAAGCTTCACTCACTCAGCCGCCACTCACCTCCTGCTGTGCAGCCCGGTTCCTAACAGGCCACAGACCGGTAGTGGTCCGTGGCCCACGGGTTGGGGACCCCCACTATAGGGAACCGAGAAACAGTTCTTAAAGGGCTCATGCATGCAGACTCACCTACCCCCGAACTCAGCACAGAGGCAGCCAACAAAAAAGCAACCAGTGTTTCTGTTTAAGAGGCCTACTTCCTTACCTTAAAGCTTTGGCCTGAAGGCTTCTAATTTAACATCATACAAGAGCCTATTTAAATACCTTCAAAGAAAGAGGCCAGAGCATCATCTTTGTACTCTCTCTGTCTTACTCCATATCACCAGTATCTCCTGGAAAGGAGTTTGTGCACCCTCTGGAACCCTGATTTTTGTGGCTGCTGCCCAGTTGGACACCTCTTATTCACTGGGCTCTGGCAGTCAACAGAATTTACAGCAGAACTTATTGTGGGTCCCGTAGCACTGTAACAAAAGGAGAAATAGTTCTTAAATGACTAATGGCCCCAGGGCACAGTGGAGATACAGCAGACTAAAATGCACTCCTAATCTTACTGTGAAAGAGACAAATAAGCTTACCTTCAGAACTGGAGCCTGAGTGGCAGGCTTACCATTAAACACACATTCAGGGCCCAATTACAATCCTCTGCAGAGACTGAGGAGGCCAGAGGATGCTACCCTTCATGCTTTCCATCTGACCAGGCCCCAAGTCATCAGTGTCTCCAAGATAGGGGCTTGTGCACCCCAACTGTTGTGAATGCTGTCCAGAGGACACATCCCTTTATAGCCTGGCTCTGGTGGCCAGAGGGCTTACGTTCATGAGTTCGAAAGAAAAGTAACAAACGAAGAAACACTTCTTACCTGGCTATTACCAGGGCTCAGGGCAGAGGGAGCAGTCTTCCCTGAAAGAGGTATATTTGCGTACTTTAAAAGCTCCTCCCTGAGCTTCTTCTTGCCAATCAGCCTGAATCTACCTGCTGACTGAGAACCTCCCCTTTGCAACACTGACAAGTCTTGAGGTACCCTCAACTACTGGGAGCAGCTAAGAATAAATAGGCTGCTTGGACAACACCAAGGTGTGAGAGAAAACCAAGACAGAGTTGAACAATAAAGTTCATCTACTACACGAGGTCACTCTTCCAAGACTGCAAGAGAGGGCTGTTTTATCTAATACATAGAAACCAACACAGAGAGTCAAGAAAATGAAGAAACACAGGAATATGTTCCAAATGAAAGGACAAGATAAAGCCTCAAGAAAAGACCTTAATCAAATGGAGGTAAGTGATTTACCTTATAAGCAGTTCAAAATAATGATCATAAAGATGCTCACAGAGCTCAGGAGAACAATGGACAAACAAAATGAGAATTTCAACAAAGAGAGAGAAACTATAAGAAAATACCAAGTAGGGATCATAGACCTGAAGACTACAATAACTGAACTGAAAAATTCAATAGAGAGGTTCAACATCAGACTAGATGAAGCAGTAAAAAGGATCAGTGAACTTGAAATTATGGCAATATAAGTTATCCAATCAGAGCAGCAAAAAGGAAAAAGAATGAAAAAAAAAGCTAAAATAGCTTAAAAGACTTATGGGGCAACAACAAATGGACCAGCTTTCAAATTATAGGGGTCCTTGAAGGAGAGGAGAGAAAGGGGCAGAAAACTTATTTGAAAAAATAATTGCAGGAAACTTTCCTAACCTGGGGAAAGAAACAGACATCAGATCTAGGAAGCATAGAGAGTACCAAATAAGAGGAACCTAAAGAGACCCAAATAAGAGGAACCTAAAGAGACCCACATCAGACACATTAAAATTAAAATATCAAAAGTTAAAGACAAGGAGAGATTCTTAAAAGCAGCAAGGGAAAAACAACTTGTTATGTACCAGGGAACCCCAAAAGACTATCAGAGTTTTCAGCAGAAACTCTGCAGGCCAGAAGGAAGTGTTATGATATATCCAAAGGCTGACAGACAAAAACTGCCAACCAATAATACCCTACTGGCAGAGTGGTCCTTCAGAATTAAAGCAGAGATAGTTTTCCAGACAACCAAAAGCTAAAGGAGTTCATCATCACCAGATAGGCCTTACAAGAAATGTTAAAAGAACTTCTCTGAAACAAAAGGTCAATAAGTAGAAGCAGGAAACAAGAAAGTATAGTTCTCACTGGTAAAGGTAAATATATAGAAGAATTCAGAATAATCTAATGGTGCAATGGTGGTAGGTTAATCACCTAAAAGCTAATATGAAGGTTGAAAAACAAAAGTAGTAAAAATAACGATAAATACAACAATTTGTTATGGTATACACAATATAACAAGACCTAAATTGTGACATCAAAAACATAAAACATTGGGGGAGGGAGTAAAAATGCAGAGATTTAGAATGTGTTAGAACTTAAGTTATTGTCAACTTAAAACAGACAGTTATAAACATGTTTTATGTAACCCTCATGGTACCCACAGAGCAAAAAGCTACAGTAGACACAAAAAGATAAAAAGGAATCTAAGCATACCACTATAGAAAATCACCGAATCACAAAAGGAGAGAGCTATAGATGAAGAAAGGAGCAATGGAATTACAAAACTTCCAGAAAATAAAATGGCAATAAGCACACACCTATCATAAATTACTTTAAATGCAAATGGACTAAATTCTTCAATCAAAAAGCACAGAGTGGCTAACTAGATTTAAAAACCAACAAAAGACCCATCAGTCTGCTTACAAGATACTCACTTCAGATGTAAGGACATACACACTGAAAGTGAAGGGATGGAAAAAGATATTCCATCCAAATGGAAACTAAAAGAAAGCTAAAGTAGCATATTTATATCAGAAAAAAAAAGGCTTTAAGACAAAGTTGTAATAAGAGACAAAGGTGGTCACTATATAATGATAAAGGAGTTAATCCAACAAGAGGACACACTGGTAAATATTTATACACCCAATATAGGAGCACCTAAATATATAAAACAGTATTAACAGACCTTAAAGAAAGAAATAGACAGCAATACAATAGTAGGGGATTTTAGCACACCACTTACATCAACATGTAGATCATCCAGAGAGAAAATCAACAAAGAAACATTGGTCTTAAATGACACACTTAGACCCTAAGAACTCAACAGACATATACAGAATATTCCACTCAAAAGAAAGACTACACATTCTTCCCAAGCACACAAGGAACATTCTCCAGGATAGGTCATATGTCAAGCCACAAAACAAGTCTTAATAAATTTAAGAAGACTGAAATTATATCAAGCATCTTTTCCAACCACAATATTATACTAGAAATCAATTACAAGAAAACTAGAAAATTCACAAATATATGGAGATTAAACAACATCCTACTAAACATGACTGAATGAGTCAAAAGAAAAATCAAAAGAGAAGTAAAAAAATACCACGAGACAAATGAAAACAGAAATAAAACACACCAAACTATGGGCTGTAGCAAAAGTCATTCTCAGAGGGAAGTACATAGCAATAAAAAGCAGTAACAAAAAATCTCAAATAAAAAACAAATGAAGCCCAAAATTAGTAGAGGGAAATATCAAAGACCAGAGAAGGAAAACAGTGAAGTACAGCCTAAAAAGGTGATAGAAAAGATCAAGGAAACCAAGAGCTGGTTAGTCAAAAAGTAAACAAAATAGACAAAACTTCAGCTAGAATAATCAAAAAAAAAAAAAAAGAGAGAGAGAGAGAGAAGACACAAATAAAATCAAAATGAAAGAAGAGACATTACAACAGACACCACAGAAATACAAAGGAAACCACTCACGTCATAAGAAAGTACGAAAAATTATATGCCAACAAACTGGACAATCCAAAAAAACCAGAAAAACTTCTAGAAACATAGAACAAGACTGAATCATGAAGAAACAGAAAAACTGAACAGACAATTAATAATAAGGAAATTGAATTAGTGTTTAAAATCCTACCTACAAACAAAAGTCCAGGACCAGATGGCTTCACTAGTGAATTCTACCGAATATTTAAAGAAGCAAACCAATCCTTCTCTAACTCTTCCAAAAAACAGAAGAGAGGGAAAACTTACACAATCATTTTATGAGGCCTTTACCCTGAAACCAAACTCAGACATGATCACTACAAGAAAAGAAAATTACAAGGCCAATATCCCTGATGAACATAAACATAAATCCTCAACGAACCATTAGCAAAGCTAATTCAGCAATACGTTAAGCAACATACACCAGGAACAACTGGGATTTAGTCGAGGAATGCAAGAATGGTTCAAATCTGCAAATCAGTGTGATACACCCCATTAACAGAATGAAGGATAAAAACCATGTGATCATCTCAATAGATGGAGAAAAGTGTCTGACAAAATTCAACATCCATTTATGATCAAAACTCTCAACAAAGTGGGTACAGAGGAAATTTACCTCAAAATAATAAAGGCCACATGACAAGTCCACAGCTAACATCATACTGAACAGTGAAAAGCTGAAAGTTTTTCCTCTGAGTTCAGGAACAAGACAAAGGATGCTCACTTTCACCACACTTATTCAACATAGTAATGGAAGTCCTAGCCAGAACAGTTAGACAAGAAAAAGAAATAAAAGGCATTCAAATCAGAAAGGAAGAAGCAACACTGTAACTATTTGCAGGTGACATGATATTATTTAGAGAAAACCCCAAAGACTCTACCATAAAACTGTTAAAACTAGGAAACAAACTAGTGAAGTTGCAGGATACAAAACCAATACAAAAATCTGTTGTGTTTCTATACACTAATAACAAACTATCAGAAAAAGAAAATAAGAAACCAATCCCATTTATAACTGCATCAAAAGGAATAAAATACCTACAAATAAATTTAACAAAGGAGGTAAAAGACCTATACACTGAAAATTATAAGACACTGAAAAAAGAAACTGACAAAATACTAATATTTGAAAAGATATTCCATGCTCATGGATAAGAAGAATATTCTTTAAATGTCCATACTACCCAATGCAATCACCAGATTCAATACAATTTCTAACAAAATTCCAATAGCATTTTTCACAGAAATAGAAAAAAATCCTACTGCTTGTATGGAACCACAAAAGACCTGGAATAGCTAAAGAATTCTTGAGAAAGAACAATCCTGGAGGCATCCTAAGTCTTGATTTCAAACTAGATTACAAAGCTATAGTAACGAAAGCAATATAGTATTGGCATAAAAACAGACACATAGATCAACAGAAGAGAAAAAAGAGCCCAGAAATAAACCCATTCATATATGGTCAATTAATTAATGACAAAGAAGCCGAGAATACACAATGGGGAAAGGACAGTTTCTTCAATAAATGGGTTGGGAAAACTGGACAGCCAGAAGCAAAAGGATAAGGAACCACTATCTTACACAATACACAAAAGTTAACTTAAAATGGATTAAAAACCTGAAACTATAAAAATCCTAGAAGAAAACATAAGCAGTGAGCTCCCTGACATTGGTCCTGTCAATAATTTTTTGGATTTGTCACCAAAAATTTAGGCCAGAAAAGCAAAAATAAACAACAAGTGGAACTACATCAAATTAAAAAGCTTCTAGACAGCAAAGGAAACTATCAACAAAGTGAAAAGGCAACATATGGAATGTAAGAAAATATGTGCAACTCATTTATCCCCTAAGGGGTCATTATCCAAAATGTATAAGGAACTCATACAATTGAATAGCAAAAATCCACATACAATCAAAAATGAGCAAAGGATTTCAACAGACATTTTTCCAAAGACATACAGAAGGCCATGAGGTACATGAAAAGGTGCTCAGCATCATTAATCACCAGGGAAATGCAAATCAAAACCATAAGAAGATATACCCTCACACTTCTTAGAATGGTTATTATCAAAAATGCAAGAAATAACAGGTGTTGGTGAGGATGTGGAGAAATAAGAATACTTCTGCACTGTTGGTGGTAATTTAAATTGGTACAGCCACTACTGAAAACAGTATGGAGGCTCCTCAGAAAGTGAAAAATAGAACTACCGGGGAAATTGACAGTAACACAATAATAGTAGGGGACTTTAACACCCCACTTTCACCAATGGACAGGTCACCCAAAATGAAAATAAATAAGGAAACACAAGCCTTAAATGACACATTAAACAAGAGGGACTTTATTGATATTTATAGGACGTTCCATTCAAAAACAACAGAATACACTTTCTTCTCAAGTGCTCATGGAACATTCTCCAGGATAGATCATATCTTGGGTCAAAAATCAAGCCTTGGTAAATTTAAGAAAATTGAAATCATATCAAGTATCTTTTCCGACCACAACACTATGAAACTAGACATCAATTACAGGAAAAAAACTGTAAAAAATACAAACACATGGAGGCTAAACAATACGCTACTAAAAAACCAAGAGATCACTGAAGAAATAAAAGAGGAAATCAAAAAATACCTAGAAACAAATGACAATGAAAACACAGCGATCCAAAACCTATGGGATGCAGCAAAAGCAGTTCTAAGAGGGAAGTTTACAGAAATACAATCCTACCTCAAGAAACAAGAAAAATATCAAATAAACAACCTAAACTTACACCTAAAGCAATTAGAGAAAGAACAAAAAAAACCCCAAAGTTAGCAGAAGGAAAGAAATCATAAAGATCATATCAGAAATAAATGAAAAAGAAATGAAAGAAACGATAGCAAAGATCAATAAAACTAAAAGCTGTTTCCTTGAGAAGATAAACAAAATTGATAAACCATTAGCCAGACTCATCAAGAAAAAAAGGGAGAAGACTCAAATCAATAGAATTAGAAATGAAAAAGGAGAAGTAACAACTGATACTGCAGAAATACAAAGGATCATGAGGGATTACTACAAGCAACTATATGCCAATAAAATGGACAACCTGGAAGAAATGGACAAATTCTTAGAAAAGCACAACCTTCCGAGACTGAACCAGGAAGAAACAGAAAACATAAAAGGACCAATCACAAGCACTGAAATTGAAACTTTGATTTAAAATCTTCCAACAAACAAAAGCCCAGGACCAGATGGGTTCACAGGTGAATTCTATCAAACATTTAGAGAAGAGCTAACACCTATCCTTCTCAAACTCTTCCAAAATATAGCAGAGGGAGGAACACTCCCAAACTCATTCTACAAGGCTACCATCACCCTGACACCAAAATCAGACAAAGATGTCAGAAAAAAAGAAAATTACAGGCCAATATCTCTGATAAACATAGATGCAAAAATCCTCAACAAAATACTAGCAAACAGAATCCAACAGCATATTAAAAGGATCATACACCATGATCAACTGGGGTTTATCCCAGGAATGCAAGGATTCTTCAGTATATGCAAATCGATCAATGTGATACACCATATTAACAAACTGAAGGATAAAAACCATATGATAGTCTTAATAGATGCAGAAAAAGCTTTTGACAAAATTCACCACCCATTTATGATAAAAACTCTCCAGAAAATAGGCATAGAGGGAACCTACCTCAACATAATAAAGGCCATATACAACAATACCACAGCCAACTTCATTCTCCATGGTGAAAAACTGAAACGATTTAAACTAAGATCAAGAACAAGACAAGGTTGCCCACTCTCACCACTATTATTCAACAGCATTTTGGAAGTTTTAGCCACAGCAATCAGAGAAGAAAAAGAAATAAAAGGAATCCAAATCGGAAAAGAAGAAATAAAACTGTCACTGTTTGCAAATGACATGACACTATACATAGAGAATTCTAAAGATGTTAACAGAAAACTACTAGAGCTAATCAATGAATTTGGCAGAGTAGCAGGATACAAAACTAATGCACAGAAATCTCTTGCATTCCTATACACTAATGATGAAAAATCTGAAAGAGAAATTAAGGAAACACTCCCATTTACCAGTGTAACAAAAAGAATAAAATACCTAGGAATAAACCTACCTAAGGAGACAAAAGACCTGTATGCAGAAAACTAAAAGACACTGATGAAAGTAATTAAAGATGATACAAACAGATGGAGAGGTATACCACGTTCTTGGATTGGAAGAATCAACATTGTGAAAATGATTATACTATCCAAAGCAATCTACAGATTCAGTGCAATCCCTATCAAACTACCAATGGCATTTTTCACAGAACTAGAATAAAAAATTTCACAATTTGTATGGAAACACAAAAGACCCCGAATAGCCAAAACAATTTTGAAAAAGAAAAACGGAGCTGGAGGAATCAGGCTCCCTGACTTCAGAATATACTACAAAGCTACAGTAATTAAGACAGTATGGTACTGGCACAAAAACAGAAATATAGATCAATGGAACAGGATAGAAAGCCCAGAGATAAACCCACCCACATATGGTCACCTTATCTTTGATAAAGGAGGCAAGCATATACAGTGGAGAAAAGACACCCTCTTCAATAAGGGGGGCTGGGAAAACTGGACAGGTACATGTAAAAGAATGAAATTAGAACACTTCCTAACACCATACACAAAAATACACTCAAAATGGATTAAAGACCTAAATGTAAGGCCAGACACTATCAAACTCCTAGAGGAAAACATAGGCAGAACATGCTATGACATAAATCACAGCAAGATCCTTTTTGACCCACCTCCTAGAGGAATGGAAATAAAAACAAAAATAAACAAATGGGACCTAATGAAACTTCAAAGCTTTTGCACAGCAAAGGAAACCATCAAAAAGATGAAAAGACAACCCTCAGAATGAGAGAAAATATTTGCAAACGAAGCAACTGACAAAGGATTAATCTCCAAAATATACAAGCAGCTCATGCAGCTCAATATTAATAAAACAAACAACCCAATCTAAAAATGGGCAGAAGACCTAAATAGACATTTCTCCAAATAATATATACGGATTGCCAACAAACACATGAAAAGATGCTCAATATCACTAATCATTAGAGAAATGCAACTCAAAACTACAATGAGGTATCACCTCACACCGGTAAGAATGGCCATCATCAAAAAATCTACAAACAATAAATGCTGGAGAGGATGTGGAGAAAAGGGAACCCTCTTGCACTGTTGGTGGGAATATAAATTGGTACAGCCACTATGGAGAACAGTACGGAGGTTCCTTAAAAAACTAAAAATAGAACTACCATATGACCCAGCAATCCCGCTACTGGGCATATACCCTGAGAAAACCATAATTCAAAAAGAGTCATGTTCCACAATGTTCACTGCAGCACTATTTACAATAGCCAGGACATGGAAGCAACCTAAGTGTCCATCGACAGATGAATGGATAAAGAAGATGTGGCACATATATACAATGGAATATTACTCAGCCATAAAAAGAAACAAAATTGTTATTTGTCGTGAGGTGGGTGGACCTAGAGTCTGTCATACAAAGTGAAGTAAGTCAGAAAGAGAAAAACAAATACCATATGCTAACACATATATATGGAATCTAAAATAAAAAATGGTTCTGATGAACCTAGGGGCAGGACAGGAATAAAGACACAGACGTAGAAAATGGACTTGAGGATACGGGGAGGGAGAAGGGTAAGCTGGGACGAAGTGAGAGAGTGGCATGGACATATATACACTACCAAATGTAAAATAGCTAGTGGGAAGCAGCTGCATAGCACAGGGAGATCAGCTGGCTGCTTTGCAACCACCTAGAGGTGTGGGATAAGGAGGGTGGTAGGGAGATGCAAGAGGGAGGGGACATGGGGATATACATATGCATATAGCTGATTCACTTTGTTATACAGCAGAAACTAACACAACATTGTAAAGCAATTATACTTCAATAAAGATGTTTAAAAAAATTACAACAAAAAAAAGAATAGAACTACCATATGATCAGCAATTGTACTGCCGTGTATTTATCCGAAGGAAACAAAAACACTAACTCGAAAAGATATATGCACCCCAATGTTCACTGCAGCATTATTTATGATAGCCAAGACATGGAAACAAAGTGTCCATTGATCGTTAAATGGATAAAGAAAATGTGGCCTGTATATACATGGAATATTACTCAGCCATAAAATGAATGAAATCTTGCCATTTGCAACAACATGGATGGACCTTGAGGGCATTATGCTAAGTGAAGTCGGACAGAGCAGGACAAATACTGTATGATCTCACTTATATGTGGAATCTAAGAAACACCAAAAAGAACAAGTTCATAGATATAGAGAATAGACTGGTGGTTGTCAGGGGCAAGGGGGTGAGGGGGCGGTAAGGGAAATGGGTGAGGGTGGGGTGGTCAAAAGGTACAAACTTCCATTTATGAAATAAATAAGTCATGGGGATCTAATGTACAGCATGGTGACTATAGTTAATAATACTGTATTGCATATTTGAAAGTTGCTAAGAGAGTAAATCTTCAAAGTTCTCATCACAAACAATTTTTGTAACTATGAATGGTGATGAATCTTAAGAATTTCTTGTGATCATTTTTTTTTATATATACAAATGTGAAATCATTATGTTGTACACCTGAAAGTAAAGTAATGTTATATGTCAATTACAGCTCAGTAGAAAACAAAATAACAGTTGGAGACTTCAATCCCCCACTTACAATGATGTATAGAAGGACCAGACAGATTAATAAGTGACAGAAAATTTAAACACCACAGTACACCAATTAGGTCTAACAGACATATATAGAACACCCTACATGACAAGAGAATACAAATTATTTTCAAGTGCAGCTGGGACATTTTCCAGGATAGATCATATACTGGGCAAATAATTGAGTCTCAATGGATTTTAAAAGACAGGTATTCTACAAAGTATTTTCTCCAACCACAACGAGCTGAAGTTAGAAATCAGTAACAGAAGGAAAACTGAAAAATTCACAAAATTGTGAAATTAAGCAACACACTTTTAAATAACCAATAATAAAGAAGAAATCCCAAGGGAAATGAAAATATATTTTCATTCGTCTTTAAGACCAATGAAAATGAAAACACAACATATCAAAACTTAGGAGACATAGCAAACATAGCACTAAGGACATTTTATAGCTATAAACACTTAAGTTAAAAAAACAAGAAAGATGTCTAATGAACAACCTAATGGTAAAACTTAAGAAACTAGAAAAAGAAGAATGAATTAAACCCAAAGCTAGCAGAAGGAAGGAAATGATAAAGATTAGAACAGAGATCAGTGAAATAAACATTAAGAAATAGAGAAAAATCAATGAAACTAAAAATTAGCTCTTTGAAATAAAATCTGAAAAGAATTTTCACTTTTACAAAAAAAAGGTGAAAAGTGAAAATAGCGTTTGGGGTTTGTTTTGCAGCGGGACATCACAGAGGCAACATGCACCCTGAGCAGTGAGAGTGGCACCACCAAGCTCCTACCCCAGAAACTACACTCAGCATCTCAGCATCAAAACTGCCAAAGCTTTGAACTGTGTCTGTGAGCATTTGTGCTGTATCTTGATTTATTTTGTGCATCCGTTAGCAAAATGTGTCCTGGGGTAACTGCTTCTTTGCTTTACACCATTTTGACTTACAAAAGGTTTCACTGGAATGCTTTATTTTCGGATAGTGGGGGGGAAACTGTATTTGAAAATTTCATAATAAAAACCACGCAAAAAAACTAGGAACAGAAAGAAATTATCTCACCATAATAAAAACCATATATGGACAACCCACTGCAAACATCATACTCCATGGTGAAAGACTGAAAGCTTTTCCTGTAAGATTAGGAACAAGGTAAAGATGCAGCTTTCACCACTTCAATTCAACATAGTACTGAAAATTCTAGGTAGAGCAGTTAGGCAAGAAGAAGAAATAAAAGGCATCTAAATTGGAAAGGAAGAAGTAAAATTATCTCTGTTTGCAGACGGTATGATCTTAAATGTAAGAAATCCTAAAGATGCTACAAAAAAACTGTTAGAACTAATAAATGTATTCAGCAAAGTAACAGGATAACAAGTCATCACATAAAAATTAGATGCATTTCTATACAACAATAAACAATCTGAAAAGGAAATTACAAAAACAATTCCATTTACAATACCATCAAAAAAGAATATAATACACAGCAATAAACTTAATCAAGAAGGTAAAAGACTTGTACAATGAAAACTACAAAGCATCACTGAAAGAAATTAAAGAAGATATAAATAAATGGAAACACATCTCATGTTCATGGATTAGGAGGTAATGTTATTAAAATGTCAATATTACCCAAAGCAATCTACAGGTTCAATGCAATCCCTATCAAGATCCCAATGAGGTTTTTTATTTTAAAAATAGAAAATGCCATCCCTAAGATTCATACGGAACCTCAAGGGATTCCCAATAGCAAAACAATCTTGAAAAAGAACAAAACTGAAGGATTCATATTGCCTGATTTCAAAACTTATCTCAAAGATACAGTAATCAAAACTGTAGTACTGGCATAAAAACAGACATACAGATGAACGTAATAGAATACGTAGAGAAGCCAGAAATAAACTTTCACATATATGGTCAAATGATTTTTGACTAGCATGCCAATACCATTCAAATTGTGCTGGGAAAACTGGATATCCACATGCAAAATAATGAAATTGGACCATTACCTAACATATACAAAAACTAACTCGAATTGGATCAAAGGTGTAAACATAAGACCTAAAACAATAAAACTCTCGGAAGAAAACGTAAGACAGAGCTTCACGATATTGGATTTGGCAATTATTTCATGGATATATTCAATACCAAAGGCACAGGTAACAAAAGAAAAGATAGACAAATTGGACTTCATGAAAAAAATTTTAAAATGTACATCAAAAAACACTATCGGGCTTCCCTGGTAGCGCAGTGCTTGAGAATCTGCCTGCCAATGCAGGGGACGTGGGTTCGAGCCCTAGTCTGGGAAGATCCCACATGCCGCGGAGCAACTCGGCCCATGAGCCACAATTACTGAGCCTGCGCGTCTGGAGCCTGTGCTCGGCAACGAGAGGCCGCGATAGTGAGAGGCCCGCGCACCGCGATGAAGAGTGGCCCCTGCTTGCCACAACTAGAGAAAGCCCTCGCACAGAAACGAAGACCCAACACAGCCATACATACATACATACATACATAAATAAAAAGAATGTAAGCAGACAAGAATATCATTAAAAAAAAATAATAAAAAATAAATTAATTAATTTAAAAAACACTATCAACAGAGTAAAAAGGCAACTCACAGAATGGGAGAAAATATTTGTTAATCGTATATCTGATAAAGGATCAATATCCAAAATATATAGAGAAACTCCTAAAACTCCACAACAAAAACCCAAACAACCTGATTCAAAAATGGGCAAAGGATTTAAATAAACATTTCTCCAAAGAAGATACACAAATGGCCAATAACTACAGGAAAAGATATTCAACATCACCTATCATTAGGTAAATGCAAGACAAAACTACAGTGAGGTACCACCTCATACCCATTAGGATGGCTACTATCAAAAAAGAGATAACAACAAGTGTTGATGTAGATGTGGAGAATCTGGAAAACTTGTGGACTGTTAGTGGGAACGTAAAATGGTAGAACCACTGTGGGAACCAGTGTGGTGGTTCCTCAGAAAATTAAAAATAGAATTAACATATGATCCAGCAACTCCACTTCTTGGTATATATCCAAAGAATTGAAAGCAGGGTCACAAAGAGATATTTGTTCACCCATGTTCATACCAGTATTATTCACAATAGCTAAAACATGGAAGCAAACGAACTATTTATTGACAGATGAATGGATAAGTAAAATGTGGTATATACATACAAGAAAATATTACTCAGCCTGAAAAAGAAAGGAAATTCTGCTATATGCTACAATATGGATGAAACTTAAGGATATTATGCTGAAAGAAATAAGCCAGTCACAAAAAGATAAATATGTATAATTCCATTTATATGAAGCAATAGAGAAGTCAAATTCGATGGAGACAGAAAATAGAATGGTGGCTGTCAGGGGCTAAGGGGAGTTGGGAAATGGGAAGTTATTATTTAACGGGTATGGAGTTTTAGTTTTACAAGATGCAAAGAGTTATGGAAAGGGATGGCGGTAATAGTTGCACAATATTATGAACATTATACTACTGATATGAACACTGAAAAATGGTTAAGATGATACATTTATATGTATTTTACTGGAACTGAAAAAAAAAAAAAAAAAGCTTGGTACACAGGTCCTAAACTTCCTTCTCCATCATAGTGAAAAGAAACGTTATATTAAATCCAAACACCTTGGACTCTTCCGACTTTCTCAACTTGATCATTGAGGAGACTCAGATTACATGGATAGTCTACATACTATCCTGAGGTAAAAATGACATACTGTGGCCAGTAAAGAAATCATCTTTCATCATGGTGCTTCCTCAGACTTTCTGAAGTGCATAAAATCATCAACGGTCTAGTTAAAAAGCAGATTCCGACTCAGTAGGTCAGGGTTGGGCTGAAATCTGTATTTCTGTTCAACCCAAGTGATGCTAAAGCTTCCAATCTGTGGAGCACCCCTGGAGTAGCAAGCATTCTGATACATTTACACCCTCACTTGCAGAGGAACATACTTGTTCCCTGTTCACCTACTTCCCTCTCCTCTTCCCTCTTACTAGTTACAGCTTCCTCTACCTTCATGATCCCTTCCAACATGCATGCAAACATTTTCTTTAGAACTCCTCCTTCCCAATTTCAACCAACTCTTGTCCAGTTAGTTCAGGAAAATCTTATTCTCTCTGCATCTATGTCAAATTAGAATTGACTAAAAAATGAAGACAGTTTCTGCTTTTCAAGCAGCTTGCAAGCTTGAGACAATAGGTACATAATTAACTGTCATGGACCCCCTTCTCTCCTTCTCCAGTTAAGCAAAGTGCCTGGGCTTTGAAGTTTGATTTTTGGGTTCCAATCCAGCTCTAACACTTACCTTCTCTGAGACTTCAGGAAAGCAACTTAATTTCTCTGAGCCTCAGTTTCCTAACTCTAAAACGGGGTTAACAACAGCACCTAACTCAGAGGATTGTCGTAGGTATTAAAAAGAGATGATGTACGTAAAGACGTTTGCATTTCTCAGTCTAGCACTTAGTAAGTAATCGACAGACCATGGCTATTGGTAGTAACAAAGACGTTATGATGCCACCGCTCTATGGTAGACGGCACTCTTCAGTTATTTCTATCTATTAGTGCATATGGTTCTGTTCGCCTTTAAACAGGGAGTTCCCCCACTTCCTTTACAGGGATGCTTCCCCTCCTGCAGTATATGACAATCACCTTCGCAGCTTTTGCCAAATTCTCCTATAGACTACATTGCCTAGTCTTCTTTATATCAACTTACTCTTTTACCTAAATTATTTCTCAAAGGAAATTTCGTATCACTACCGTAAGCGAAAAATCAGTATCACTTGCCACAGTTAGGTGACTCATAAAAACAAATCCCATGAAACCAGAGTTTTTAAATTCCAACTAGATACTGCTGCCCACTAAAGGCAAGATTGCTAAGGAGATAAGCAAGACTTTCACCTTGATAGTTACTAGCAAGAGAACACCTTGAAATGAAATGAAATGAAACACCTTAAATGAAAACACCTTCCCCATGACTGTGATTAAATCAGTTAATATATGGTAATACGTTTACAACGGGGTCCACGCGTGTACTCATCACTCTCAGCCCTGTTGGAACAGATAACGAGTTCCCGCCCACGTCTGGTGCTCGGGAAAAGTCTGTGGGGAGGTCCGGGGCGCCCGGAGTAGAGATCTTCACCCTTCCCACTGGGCCTGAGGAAGGCCACGTACCGAACTCGGGAGGTGTCTTCCCCGGGCGCCGGCGGCTCCACGCACGCCCGCCTCAAAGCGGTGATCTCGGCTTCCAAAGCGCGGGCCTCAGCCCGCTGAGAATCCATAGGGCCGCGCTGACGGGAAGCTGCCTGATAGGCGCGCCACGTCCTGTTCTTCAAGCCTCGCGCGCTGCTGGCGTGAACCATCCCGGAACTCGGCGGGGGAGGCGGGGGAATGACGCGCGATTCCCGCGCTTATAACCCGCGCTCGCAAGCATCCCAGGCTCGTTGCCATCCCTGCTTACTTTTCCACAGCTGTCCCCCAGCAGTCCCTACGCTTCAAGAGAGTTGACTCCCTCGAACCCAAAGCCCGAGGGCATACCTACCCACCCCGACTTGGTGGCGCCTTGGAGCAACCAGGACGAGCAAGTCACAGAAGAGGAGGTTCCGGGAGCACTTGAAGGGGGGGAGTCTCTTTATTTTTCTTCTCCTCCCTCACTTCCGCCGACCATATCCAGGAGAACACAAGGTGATAACCCTCTTCAGTATGAATTAGGGAATTTTAGTTTGGGGTCTTTCGCGTATGTTGAGGCAGGGGACGGAGGCATCGCGGTCGCCCAGAAGCCTGGAAACGAAATAAAGAGCACTGGGGAACTGTGCGTGGTAGTGGAACCTTAGGATGCTGGGTTGGAAATCCAGTAGGAAGGAAGAGAGGCGACACTTGTTGGGACACGTGACTAGAAGTTACGGCCCTAAACTGCGCGGGATGTAAAAAACGAAGTGGTGAGGAGTGGGTTTGTGGCATGGGATGTGCCGAGGCCAATTGGCCTACCTTCTCCTTTCTCGTCTTTGAGTCTTCTCAGAGGAAGAAGGCTAGGGTGGGTAGGTTGGGGGCGGAGGAAGCTACCAGGAAGATGTAGGCCGTGGCTCACGCCTAGATCAGGAGCGATGCTCAGGGCTTTTGGCGCTGTTGTGGGGTCGCGCGTGGGAGGAGTCTGGGAGCTGAGCGCCAGCCGGGTGCTAAACGAGATTAGAGATCTCATGAAAAGCCTCAAATCTCAGTACCTCTGGAAGAGTTTTCCTGAGTCCCTTCTATCCAGCAATCTCCCTAGTATAAAGAATTACAGGTTCTGAAATTAGATTTGGGTTATAATCTTGGCTTCACCGCTAATTCTGAATGGCATTGGGAAAGTGACTTAACCTCTCCTGCTACTCTGAAAAAAGATGCCTGCAAACTATTTTGTAGAACGCTGGCACATAGTGTTTTTTAAAAAGTCTGTGTTAGCTATATCAGTTGCTCTTTCTATGCCTGAACAGCACTTTGTAGATATTTCTGTTGTGACATAATATTGCAATTGCAGCATTTCCTTACTTCTTATGTGACTGTGAGGAGCTTGAGGATTGAGAGCTTTTTATATTTTCGTGTGCTAACCTGTCCCATCCCATTTCTGTCAGCGTTTGTTAAAGTGAATGAATAAAGGGAAAACACCTAACAATACAAATAAGTAAAATCGGGAGGAGTAGAGTGTAATATTGTGGTCATTTAGAGGGAAAGTATGTGCCTGTACCTGTGTCTGTGTGTAGAGGTGCTGTTCCAAAATGCATTCATGAAGAATGTGGATGTAGGCCTTGAACAGAGTCTCCAGAGATAAAATTTGGAGCAATACAATAGGAAGTGAAACACAGCTCCAGGCAACCAGTTCGGCATAGAAGGTTCAGGGAAAGGAGTTGAGGGTTTTTGTTTGTTTTGTTTTGTTTTGTTTAGATTTGAGAAGATTTAAGGGAAAGAGCTCTTCTCTGTAGGTAATTATTTTTTCCACTAGAAATACTTGAGTGTATGCCCAGCCTTGATGAAAGCCAACAGAGAAACGAAGCGCCTTTTTGTGGGTGGCCTTGGCCAGAATATTTCTGAGGCAGACCTACAAAATCAGTTCAGCAGATTTGGAGAAGTTTCTGATGTGGAAATCATCACTCGGAAAGATGACCAAGGTAAATTTATAGTTCTTCATGGGTAGTTAAAGGCAAATATAACTGAAGTCAAGTATCACAAAATAAAGGAACCCAAGAGATGAATGTTAGCCCTGAACACTGAAAGTGATATGTATCTCATTACATGATACTGTTGTACTAACCCCCCACCCCCCATCCCTCCCCCTCCTATGCTCTGGAGGTGTTATGTGTGACCTGGAACTTGCCCAGAATTACGTTTCTGAAATCAAAAATTTCTAAATTCCCAAACATCCGGTTTTTGTTTTTGTGGGGTTTTTTTTGGCCGCATGGCTTGCTGGGATCTTAGTTCTCCAACCAGGGATTGAACCCAGACCCTCAGCAGTGAAAGCGCGGAGTCCTAACCACTGGACTGCCAGGGAATTCCCAAACATCCAATTTCTGAAACATGTAGCTTTCAGTTTTCAGAGCTAAAATTCTAATAATTAGTAGGGTCCTGTTAAGTAGAATATCACTAACATACAAACATGCAAAGTGTTTCCTTAACTGAGTACTTGACATTTTTCTCTTACGTATTTTCTTTTGGAATATTTAGATAATCATGCTTTAAAAAAATGCAATCTTTGTATCCAATGATAAATAAACAAGGTTTTCCTTTGAAAGAGTAAGTTTCTAAGAGCTCTTTTTTAAATTTAGAAACTTAATAATTTTTACATTGTTCTCTGGGTAAGAATTTAAATTTTTTTTTTTTTTTTTTTTAGGAAACCCACAGAAAGTCTTTGCATATGTCAACATCAGAGTAGCAGAAGCAGACCTGAAAAAATGTAATGAATGTTTTCTATACTATTTACCAGTCCATGTCACCATGTAATTTGGAATAACTTTCGTTCTAAATCTAAACATCCACCTTTAACTCATCCTGAGGGACAACCACGATCAAGAGAATTTCCATATCCTACAATTCAGGAGGTTTAGGTTCATTCCATAATGAATGACCTACGGTAGCACATTGCCAGTGAGTTTGCTCAAAAATGGCATTCTCAGATATTTTGGACAAGGGACCACACTTTAATAGAAACTGCCTGTTACACATATCCCACTGGATATTATGAAATACCCACCTCCCCAGTGTGTTCATTTCTCAGGCAACTAATTCTTGTTATTAAATGCTGTTAGGAGAGGATTTTAGAATATGCCCTTATAAGATCATATCCTTGAAATTGTGAAATCTCCATCGATAAGTTTAGTAAAGCTGAGGGCCACCTGTGACCTTCAATGAATAAAGAGGGGGAGATAATTCATACTGCCACTGATGTAGTAATGCATTCTAATTATTTGGAGACTGAAAAGTCAAAAGACACTGAGTAGGAAACATGCTAATAGAGAAAGAGGGCCATTGGCCTTTTGTAATTTCATTTTCAAAAAATTGATTCGTTCAGATAGGAAATAGATATGACAAATATGTTGCAGTTAAGAACACATCAGTTCTGCTGTGTGACCTAGCAGCTTATTTAAACTAGAAGACCTGGTTTGCTTATCTGATGTATGACCAAGATACTGCTTATCTCATAATATTACTGTGAAGATTAAGTTGAATAATACCTTTGTACTTAGCATAGTACCTACCTCATAGAAATTTCTGTTAGTGGTAATTATTAAGGAAGCTGATAGCAGATGTTGAGAAAAATCAACTACTAGGGCACAGTAGTTTAAACACAGTTTAGTTACTTGCAGCTAATATGTTTGCAAGTTTCACAGTGATAATTAGTATGAGGTGATAAATAAAAGTGAGGTGCTGCAGGATTCCAGTGTCCTCTGATTCACTCTAAGAAAATTACATTAATGTTTTATAGTTTTAGTGTGGGAAATAACAATGAAATGTTAAATAAATACCAGCCATTTGCCACAGATTCCTGACATTACTTTATAAACAAATGACAAATTTTGCTTTATGGTTTACACATTTGCCTCATTCAAATCTTTCAATTACACGGGGAGGTAGGGAGTGTAAGGATCTAATAAGTGGTCAAGATGAGAATGGGACCTAAGCCTTCTCCTTCCAGGTGTCATTTTCTTTATTCTATTTCCTCTGTGTCTTTGTGGTAAGCAGGTTTTCTTTTTTTGGTACTAACTAATTAGTAAAAGCACATGCTGCAATATATTTTTGCATTGCCATATACTTGGGTACTAATTCTTTGCTTTATAGGTATGTCTGTTTTAAATAAAACAAAATGGAAAGGTGGAACACTACAAATTCAGCTAGCAAAGGAAAGTTTTTTGCACAGGTAAGATTTGCTCTACATGATTTGACCCAATGTTTTTTATATTGTAATATTTTATATTATAAATATAATATAAATAAATAAAATATATATATAAATAAAATATAAATATAATATATTATATTTTATAATATATATTTTATTTTATATTGTAATATTTTAGCAAATATATGCATTACAAGTAGAGCTAAAATCCTTCTTAACTGTGACTCCCTGTGACCCCAGACCCCACCAAAGAAGATAATGTAATGCTCATATATACATATATTTTAACCCATAAAAATATATACTTATTTCAGCTTTTTAAACACAACCTTTTGTGATGATGTAGGTCTTCCCCCTTCTTGTAATGACTGTTTAGTACTATTTTAGAAAATGGCTGTGCCACAGTGTAGTTAGTCATCCCCCACTCATGGACATTTAGAACATTTCCACTTCCTCTTGATAAGAGAACTCTTGAGGATGGTCCCTCTGGGGTTTATGTCAACAAAAGGAGTTGCTATGTCATATAGTTATGCACATTTAAAATTTTAATAGACAGTACCAAATTGCTTAAGTTGACTTTAGGCTGTTAATGAAAGTGTCATACAAAAACATAAAGATAATAGGAAATCCCTGTATGAGAGGCATAAGATTAATTATGCATGTGATTTAAGAACAAGGCAATGTAAAAACTATTAAAGCATTTTAAGATCCTAAACGTATTCTTAGGGAGAAAAGATTGTATGAGATTGGGTGCTTCCAAAATAGGAGATATTTTAGGAATGTACAGATGGAGTGACCAAGAGCGTTTTAAGATTGTTGTGGGCCAAAGAAATGGCACAAGGAAAAATAAGGTCTAAACCAAGTTTTGAGGGAGTGCTCTGGTGACAAAGGTGAGGATTTGATTTTGTTCTTCAGCTGGGGGCCTCTGTGAACAGGGTAGTGATGAGATTTTCATTCAGCAGCACTTTGCTGCCTGTTATATGCAGGAACTGGGGCCCTAGTCCTGAGCAGGTGAGCATACAGTGCTGCTGCCTTGGAGTGTCTATGCAGTTGTGCCTGGGGAGCATGAATCTTGGAAGTTGGAATGTAAGGGAGACAGACCAGAGGCAAAGAGGCCAATGAGAATTGGTCAGCACAGTTGACCAGGCCTGTATAAGGTGGAGGAGTTTGAATTGGAAGGTTGAGTTGGCGTTCTGCATTCTCTTTGTTGTGAGAGTAGAAATATTCAAGACTTAGCATATTAGGCTCTGAAAGACACCTCTTCCTCATAAGGAAGAGTGAAAGGATTAAGGATAGATAAAATGCCAAAAGTACATAAGTTGAAAGGGAAAAACTGAGAGACCCTAAATGATCTCTATAAAGTCAAACAGCTTTACAGTATTAAAAAACAAAACAGAAGCACTGTTAATAGTGTGGTTGGTTATTTTAACTCTTATTTATATTTTCTGTTTGATTCAGATTGGCCCAGGAGAGAAAAGAAGCAAAAGCAAAGAAAGGAAAATCAACAACAAGCAACACCAACTTGTTAGAAAAGATGGGAGTGGTGGATTTCCATGTGAAAGCTGTGCCAGGGACAGAAGTACCAGGGCACAAAGTGAGTCTCCTCTGGTAGCCTGAGTAGCTCAGGAACCAATTCCTGAGACCAGGTGACCATGAGCATCATGTTTTAAAGCAATTGCTTTTTTCTCTTGCTTTGAAGCAGTTAACATAGATAGTGCTTTATGGTCTTCAAATGCATTTACAACTCTTGGGAAAGCACAGTTTTCCCCCATTTTAGAAAGAGAAATCAAAACCCAAGTGGAGGCAGGTCTCCCAGGGGGCATAGGTGGTGAGGAGTGCAGGCAGGTCCCACGTTTGCCTTTTTAATGGCTGTTATTTGTGTAGCATCCTACATGGTTTATATGGGATCAATAACTGCCCCAATTTTCCTTCTTTCTTTTTCCTTTCCTCATACACTTTTTTGAGCACTCGTGTTTCATTATCAGAAAACTAAACCCAACAGTAATCGTGGTCCACTATGAGTTCAAATATTTTTAAGTGTTATTTATGCAGTGTGGTTAATCTTTTCCGTTTGTGACAAGTATAGTAAATATACTCTTTTTTTTTTTTCTTTTAGAATTGGGTTGTGAGTAAATTTGGAAGAGTCTTACCTGTCCTTCACCTAAAGAATCAACATAAACGTAAAATATCCTTAGCAATTGGCCTTTCAGAGAAATTATTGTTTACTACAATGTGGATATTTGCAAAAGTTTACTTCATACCTTTAGAATTTCACTGCCTCTGTCAGTAAATCTTTAGATGTTTGTGTAACAGTTTTTATGTTCCCAATTTCTAAGTAAGGTAAGACCCACCTACCTACATGTATGAAACAATTAGAGGACAATGAGAGAATGTAATGAGGTTTTATGCAAGTGATACAAATGATGATTGTTAAAGAAGCACGTTGACTTACTAATTTATACCTCATTCTTCTTGTTTGACATGGATTCAAAGCCATTGCCAAAGGAGCTAAAGAAGGACAAGGGAACACAGCACAATCATTAAACAAGGCTTTAGAGGAAGTGGGATAAGTTTCACATTAATTGAAAAGAGATAAGAAGGAGTCTAGGAGAGAGGAAAATAGTAGGTAGAAATGTGTAGACAGGCAGAAGAATGGTGGATGGGGAAATAGTATGGAACCCAGTATGAGCAAATTCAGATGCCCGTTTCCCTGAGGAAATGAGGTCAGATTGTCTAAGACCTTGAATTCCTAGTGTCATGGACTTCTGGGCAGAGGGTGTTTTTTGTATTCTTTTAGCTCTAACCCTGTGTGTCATGGGAAGCAGAAGCAATTTCAGGTATTTCGAACAGAGGTGTGTCCTCACTGTTCACGGCTATTGAGGACCCTGGAGCCCTGGCCACAGCTGCTGGTTCTGCTGTCCCTGCCAGTGGCACTAAAGTCAGGGAAATATTTCTTTCTTCTTCACCTTCCAGCTTCCGACCAATGGTACCACTGACAGCAAAGAGGAGGATTTGGAAGGACAGTGTAAAGCCAAGAGACAATAGACACTGTTTGGCACAACTCACATATAATTGTCCATGTATTCAGTAGTTACTGAATGAACAAAGGGACTTTTCAGTAGTGATAGATTAAAGCAACTTATACTTGTCTATTCATATGTTTTAGGAAATCAGCAAATGCCAGCTGTCACTACAGCACAGTGACATTAACTAGAATCTTTCTGGACAATGTCAGCAACAAAGACCTGGTAAAGAATTATTAGCCTTCTAAGAAAGACCTACAAAATGCAGAGAGTGAGTAAAATGTGAAATGGATGTCATTGAGCTAAGAGATTCAGATCTAGGATGAGCCAGCTTTGAGAAGACAGGAATGGCCAAAAAGTTTGAGAATCTTTGAGTCTCAGGTTTGAGATACCAACACTTAGTATCTAGCTGTGTCCCCTCTGGGTTCCTCTCTGTACTCTGCTTTATGGTATTAGCTCAGTGGATAGACTTCTCAGATTTACAGAAAAGTCTTGTGGCCTCTTGTACCTAGAATATAATCTGAATCGGTTTGCTGTGATATACACATGCAGCCCAAGTAATTTCTGCCAATTAATAGTGATGGTTCTTGGTTTTCACTCTGGACATGCCATGGACATGTCAGTTCCAAAGACCCTGAGTCACCTAATGAAGTCCTTATTTTGTTTGATAGGAAACTGAGGGTAAGATGAGTCAATGACTTGCTCAAGATTAAACAGTATTCTTTTTGCTTTACCAGTTTGATAGGTTTTTCTAAAACCTATTGCCTTTGTTTTTTTCCTTGACTGTTGGTGACATCATAAAGTATGATCCCTCAAAATACTGCCACAACCTAAAGAAAATAGGGGAGGATTTCACAAATGCTATCCCTATATCCAGCCTCACTTGGGAATTGGAAGGAGGGAATGATCCTGTGAGTAAGAAACGACGAGGAGAATTCTCTGACTTTCACAGCCCTGCCAAGAAGATAATAAAAGTGCAGAAGAATGAGGGTTCCACTGCATCTCTGGCTTTGAGACCAAAACCTAGTAGCATAATGGAGAGTCCACATTTAATACAACAACAGGCTGCACAAAATACACCTCATAATTCCATTACTCCTAAATCACCCTGTGTACCTGATTCTGATAGTCAGAAACTTAAAAATGTATTTTTTCAGACGTCTGACTTAGAAACTACCAAAAAGAGAAATAGCATGTCTGATGATGATATTGATTCTGAAGATGAATTAAGACTAATGATTGCAAGAGAGGAAAACCTAGAGAAAACTACATGGTCCTCAATAAATGGATCTGAAAATGACCCCTTTGAAGTAGTAAGAGATGATTTTAAATCACATTTTCACAAATTTCATACTTCAACAGGTTTAGGCATCAAAAATAATGTCTTTTGCCTCAGTAGTGAAGATAATGTTAGGGGAAATGATTGTGACTCTGATTCAGGAGATACAGATGAAATCATTGCAATGAAAAAAAATTCTGATAAGATCAAAAACAGTGTAGAATTTTCACAAACAGAAAAGTCTATGCACAAGAAAACTTATTTGAAAAATAGAAAAAAATGTGATCTTTCTGTTGATTGTATTAAAGTACAAAAAAGAAAAAACAAAGAGATAGCCCTCAGTCACAGAATTAAGCCTCTTAGTTGTGAATCTCCGATTGAGTCCAGTAGCAGTGAAGATGCTGATTCTGTATCAGAATCAACCGAGTCTGAAGGAGATAAGGAGTATAACACCATGATGAAAAACTGTCTCCATATGAATCTCACTTTAGCTGATTTGGAACAGTTGGCTGGCAGTAACCAGGAGGCGCCAAAAGAGGATACTGAGAACAATGGCCGGAAAACCACTGCCAAGTCTGACAGGGCCTCCAAGAGCCACAGAACTCCAGGTGGCCTCCACAAAGGCCAACAGTGTATTCATCCTGAGGAGATTGTGGCTTCCCTTTTAGAAGGAAAAGAGAACACACATGGAAAACAGGAACCAAAGGAAAATACCTTAAAGCCAAAATTCCAGGCTTTCAAGGGAGTAGGCTGTCTCTATGGAAAGCAATCAGTGAAAAAATCCTTGAAAGAGAGTGTTGCCTCTAACAATATTAATGAAGATCATAAATCCTTGAAACTTGAGGATCCCAGGAACATGTCCATGAAAAAATGGTCCTTGTACGCTAATGGCCCATCAAGTAAACTGACTCTTTTCCAACATGCAAAGAAGGCAAATGACTCAAACCAAATTCAGCCTCAAAAGAGACAGTCTACTTTTGAGAGCCAGGCTCACAAGGTGGTATTCCCTAGCAGTTCAGAAAAGGGAAATGGAAATCCTATTTCTAGTCTGTTGCCACTAAAAGATAAGAAATCTTTGAGTCTTGGTGCCAAGACTCCCAGGAGAGGCTTTGATGAAGACTGTTGCCACATGACTGGAAAGTCAGGAGAGAGCTCCAAAAAGAGGCCTGATCTGTGCAGCCGCGAGGCCCCTGAGAAATCACCAGAGGTCTCCTCCAGGAGAGACCCTCAGGGAAGCAAAACTGACTTCCCACTTTCTGTTAATAGTTCATCAGATGTTAATGCTAAGGATAAGCACGCTGAAGATAATCAGAAGCGTTTGGCAGCCTTAGAGGCAAGGCAGAAAGCAAAAGAAGTACAAAAGAAGTTGGTTCACAGTGCTCTGGCAAATTTGGTGAGTATATTTTCAGTCTAGGAATTTAACAAGAACTCGTTTCCAAGTCCAACCTTTCTTTCCCACGAAGGTAGGCGGCTCCTTTAGAGTTGAATGTTTGTGTTTTGTGTCCTTGTATCTTTAGTAGATCCGGATATCTCTTTAGAAGCTGTAACTGATATAGTTAAGTGATATGTCCTAATATGTCTGAATTTACATATAAATCACTTGCCAAGTGATTCATATCTTACCAAGATTTACTGTAATGAGTCTTTATTCATTCTTTCAACAATTGTTAACTACCTGTGAAATTCCAGGCCTTCACAGCAAGTGCTAGATTTACAGAGAGGATCACTGTTAGGTGGTCGGTATTGGCTTACAGTGTGGTGGACAGAAGGTCACAGTTCAGTTCCATGGGATGAGAAAGAAGTACGCCTGTGTGCTCTGACAGCACACTGGAGGCATACCAATTTGTTGGCAGTGGTGGGGGGGAGTGGGGTGGGGAGCCAGTGCTTCTTCAGCTGAACTGATTCTAGTGTGAAAGGATCAGTGGGAATTGGTCTGGCAGAGGTAAAAGGGTACGAAGAGAGAGGAAAGGCATTCCAAGATAAAGGAATAGTTTGTACAAAACTGAATATTTGCAATCAGTGTGATTAAATGTATAGAGTACAAGATGGTGAGAAATGAGATGAGAGAGATAAGTAGGGGTGAGGTGTGAAGAGGCTACAGGGATTGGACTTTATTCTCAAGGCTGTGAAAAGACTAAAGAACTTGAAGCAAGGGAATGGAGATTAGTTGTGTATATATTGGAACAGGAGTTGGCAAACTAGAGCTCACAAGCCACTAGCCCATGGCCTATTTTGGAAGAGCCTCCAAGCTAAGAATGGTTTCTACATTTTTAAAGGGTTTAAAAAAGAGGAAGAATACAGAACCAAAACTATATGTGGCTTGCAAAGCCTAAAATATTTACTCGCTGGCCCTTGACAGAAAAAGTTTGCCAACTTCTGTTTGGGAAAGATGGTTCAGGACATGATGAGAACAACAAATCAAATGGGACAGACAGCCTTTGGGAGGTCTTGAGCCAGAACCAAGGCAGTGACAGTGGGAATATATTTTTAAAATAGCAAGAAGGTCCAACTGATGGGACTTGGTGATAAACTGGAAATGGAGAGAAAGAGAAGTTTCTATCTTGGGATGATGGCATCATTCACTATATAAGAAAATAGGGTCAGAAATAGACTTGCTAGGGGAAGGAGATGAGGGGTTGTCTTAAGGGTAATGCTTTTGATGCCCACTCTAGGATGGTTATTCAGAGGACAAGCCAACACACATCATCTTTGGTTCCAACAGTGAAAGTGAAACAGAGGAGACATCCACTCAGGAGCAAAACCATCCAGGAGAGGAACCAGTAAAAGTAAGAAATTTAGGATGTCCATGTCGGCATTCCTATACTTTTGCAGATCCATTTCTGCGTGTTGCATACCAAGACTTGCACACAACTGCTGGGCTCAACATAAAATCCTCTGGGAGCCATAGTGAAACCCAGGGCTCCCCTGACCATCACGCATGGATACCACAGGGGCCTTAGAGATTTTCTCCTACATAAATCTGTCCACATCATCTGCAAAGTGACATCAATATTATTGAAACCCTGCAGAAAGTGTTCACACATTTAATAACTCCCCCCATTCCAGGCTGCATTAGGAGCCTCTGGATTTAGTGACCCAAGGGGCCAAGTAGATATCACTGAGTCAGAAGTTTCCATTCTAACCACCATCCAGTCTTTCCTGGGAGATGCATCTGGGTTGTTGTTCCATACATGTGAGGAGGAAGATTACATAATGAAGGAAATACTGTCTTGGTTATTAATAAACGTTTCTATCTTTACCTATGTAACAGGAAGCCATGGGTGGAGCCTCTGGGAAGCTCTTTGACAGCAGCGATGATGAGGAATCTGGTTCCGAAGATGACAGTAACAGGTTCAGAATTAAACCTCAGTTTGAGGGCAGAGCTGGACAGAAGGTTAGTGAAGACTGAAAATAATAAAACTTGCAACATGTCCTTATTTTTCGACATAGTCCTTAAATCTATGTTAGTGCAGGCAGACCTTGACCCACACTCCAGTGTTAAGGTGTTTATTTTGATAGTGAGTCCTCCATGACCCTCTCTGATTGGTTCATGGGTAGGTGAGGTTATGCAAACATTAATGTAGTGAATTTCATGGCATGGAGGTATACTTGGAAGGTCTTGTTTATAAGTTATTTCTTGGGAATATGGCTGTCAGTTGTCTTTGTGTTTTGTCTTATAGCTCATGGATTTGCAGTCTCACTTTGGCACTGATGACAGATTTCGCATGGACTCCCGATTTCTAGAAAGTGATAGTGAAGAGGAACAGGAAGGTAAATGCCTTAGTGTCCAAACAAACAGTCCTGATGTCAGAGCTGGGGGACCTTGAGAAGTCATGTAGTCTAGCTTCTTCACTTAACACATAGAGAAACTCTGTACCCCAAGACACTGAATTGTGGAGCTTGTAATCCAATAGTTAGCTTACTCAATACTTCTTGAGTTTGTACATATTAATTTATTTATAAAATTATAATTACCTGAAGCTGCCAGAAAAGACAGGAATAGTTAGCATCCACCAAAGATACCATCTTCCATCATCCTGTCCCTGGCATTAGAGAGAAGGCAAGGACCCTACCTGTCAGTAGATCAGGTCCTGGTGAGGCTGTGGAAGACGGTTACATCGCGCTTGGCTTACTTAAAGGAAGTGTTTATCTTCCCTCCAGCGTGTGTGCTGGGTGCAGGTTTTTAAAAACAATGTACCATTAAATGTCACTCTACGTAAATTCATCCCATGTGAATATATCTAACAGCAGTGATGCTACCAGAAGCATCCTGATTCTGCTCTTACTTCCTATACTGTTTTCTACACCAGTGGTTCCAGACTTTCTCTACAAGATCTTCTACTCTTATCCTTTGCAAAAGACCTTACCTCGTACCTCCTACCATCCTCACTTGAGGATGGCCACCTCAAGTGAACTCCCTGCTTTCCTTTCCAATCTCAGAACTACTCTGTCCTTACTTTTTTCCTCTTCGTGAGTTAATCTAATCTGCATCTTAATCTTCCTCATTCATACCTCCTGTTAACCTCCTTTCTTACGTGCATCTTCATACTTTCCCTTTCTTCTATCTCTTCCCTCTTTCTACAGACATAGGTCTCATAGGTTCAAAAAGCCCTTTCTTCAACCCTGCCAGTTTTCAAGTTGCCACTCCTGTCTTTTTTCAGTTCTAAACCTGAAATGAAAAAATAAATTGCACCTAATTTAGAAGCAGTTGGCTTTTTATTGAAAATACGACCTCTGGAAACGATGCTCTTGATTCTTTCAGGTGATTATTGTGTATATTGTACATTTCTGAAAACAAGTGTTCAGAGAGTAAGTTCTCCAGGATCCACAGCAAATTGTGTTTCAGAGCTTCTCAATCAAAATTCCATGTTGAAAACAGGAATGGACAGAACCTTGGGAATAGCCTAGAAGCTATACATAGAGTTTACTTTCTAACTTCTGCCACTTTTGTCTGTCTCTTTACAACTCTTTAGTATGCGTTCCCTGCACATACTAACTGGTTCACCAGATGCAGTGGCACCTTCTCAAGCTTCTTCAGCCTGCCTGTAGCATTTGTCACTGTTGATCATCCTTCTTGAACTGTTCTCTTCCCTTGGCTTCCATTGCACTATAACTTCCTTATTTTCTTCTTAATTCTTTGTTCCTAATTTTCCCTTTGCCTTTAGATATGTAAAGGTTCTTTAAGTCCCTGTGGCTTTAACCTTCTTTTGTACATGAATATTTTCCAAATCTGGGTCATCTTTGCTCCTGACTGTTCTGCTGAGCTCCCAATTTTTCTTTTTTCAATGCCTGATGGATATTTCTCACAGGCGTCCCTGAACGCATGTTAAAACGCAGCAAATCCCAAACTGAATTTACTCTCTCTCAGGTGCTCTGGACCCTTCTGTTTCTGTTGATGGTACTTCCATTCTTAGGGCAGTCAGGCATAGAATCTCTGTCTTTTGTTTCTTTCCTTCCCAGCTTTTGAGGCTGAATTTTTTGTGAGTTGCACAAAGACTGTGCTGCAGGTAAGCAGCCTACAAATACCTTGCAGCCAGTCTACAAATACCTTGAGCCCTTTCTAGCATTGTGTTCTATTTCCTAATGGTCAATATTAGGGTAAAATTGAAAGTACCATTTTTTGAAGTCAAAAATTGTTGAATATTAGCAGTTTCATATGGTTTAACCTAATGCAATGTAAACTCTTTGCACTTTCTTATTTCAATGTATGTGTTCATTTCTTCCCTTGCCTGGCATGCTGTCCTCCCTCCTCAGGGGATCTACATTGTCTTGCCTACCTTAGACTCCACGTGGTTTATAAAACATTTCTTAATCCAATTGAACATAATCTTTACCTCTTTTGAACCCTTAGACACTTTCGGGTCATCTCTATAGAGAACTTATTCAAATCAGCATTTTATTCTGTTTATTTCTGTTACTTGGTTGTTTATATCCTGCAGTAATTTGAAAAGGTCTTTAAGGCTCACTTAGACTTCTTTTGTATTTCTATCTATAATCCAAACTAGCTGTTAAATGTTTAACTTTGTTCTCTGATATTTGTCTGTTTCTAGTAGCTAAGGATAACAAGCTTCTAGGGTTCCACGGTGCCCTGTGTGTAGGCTTTCTTCCTGCAATATTTATTACTGAATCTAAAGGCTAAAGTAACTGTCTACTAACATCATATTAATAGTCAGTAAAATTAGCATCTTTCACTATCTTTCATTTTTAGATTTACATGTAATTTAGATTAATTTTTAGAAAGTTAAAAAATCAAAGAATCTCTAATCACTTTAGTTTTATAATTAGTATCTTGCTCTATTACATTTGTCAATCTTTACCTTAAAAACTTTTAGACTTGCCACTGAAAGCCATTAAATTCAGATTTCATTTTTATAATTACAAACAGAAATGGGAATTTTGTTTGCTGGTCATGCAGTTTCTAGATTCACTATGACATTGGGGATCTTGGGGATAGGGAGGTTAGCAAAACAAGGTTTAACTTTTCTTCTTCATATCTTAATGTGCTTTGCACATGTTTAGGTGCTTGATAAATATTTGATTATTGAGACTTCTCAAGTTATGTTTGCCAAGAGATTACTAATTATCCTCTTCCCTCTAAGAAATAAATGAAAAGAAAACTGCTGAGGAAGAAGAGCTTGCTGCAGAAAAGTTGAAAGCCCTGAATGTTGTGCAGAGTGTTTTGCACATCAACTTAAGCAGTTTTACAAGCAAAGGATCAGTAGCTGCTAAGAAATTTAAGTATGGTTTATGTTTCATCCCATTCTGCCCCCTTTTCCTTTGCCATAAAACGAAGCCATTTTAAACTTCCTGGGGAGAGCAGTTAGCAACATGTATCAGACCCTTAAAATTATACTTACCTTGACCTAGTGATTCACTTCAAGAAACTAATCTTAAATTATTTCTGTATTTATTATTAGTAAAAAAATTGGACAACTGTTTAGATATTAATAAATGTAACTGTTTACTATGGAAAATTTCCAGCATATAACCTGGAGAGACTAGTGTAATGAAACCCCTGTGTACCATCACCCAGCTTCTACAATCACCAACATGTGACCAGTTTTCTCTTTGACACCTTTACTCACTTCCCCCTACTTTCCTCACTGAAATATTTTATGCAAATCCCAATAGCATATCATTTTATCCATATATTTTAGTATGTTTAAAATAATATTAAACATTTTTAAAGATCCAGGACAAGTCAAAACTAGATAATTTAAAATATGATTGCTTCTAAGGAGCTCCTAATACACTTCTTTGATATTATGTGGCTTTTTCTTGCTCAAAAGGTGGAATTGCCCTGGTATTGCATTATAATTTGCTATTAGTTTTTTGCATTAATGTTCTGAATTGTCTCTTCCAACTTATCACTCTCCTTTTTTTAATAGGGACATCATACGTTACGATCCAACAAGGCATGACCATGCCACTTACGAAAGAAAAAGAGATGATAAACCAAAAGAAAGGTATATTAAGCTACTACTTTTAGTAGCAGGTTCATTTGAATTAATCTCATTTCAGACAGTGAGAAAAGTAGATAGTAACAAATATCACATCCATTGGTCCCCATTGTATTTAGTTTAAGAACAGGGAAGGGGGAAAGAGAGGAATTATTGATGTGGTTGAGAGAGTCTTACTTTTGACAAAGGAATCTCATGCATAGAAATGATGATATGTGCCCCTTCTCTAGTAGGTGTCTTCTACTTACATTAGTTTCCTGTGGCTTCTGTAACAGATTGGTGACTTAAAACCACAAAAATTTTTCTCACAGTTCTGGAGGCTAGGAGTCTGAAATCCAGATTATTGGAAGAGCTGTGTTCCCTCTGGAGATTCAGGGGGGAAAAACTCCATTTCTTGCCTCTCTCTTAGCTTCAGGTGACTGCCAGCAATCTGTGGTATTCCTTGGCTTGTGACTATATTATTCCAGTCTCTGCCTCCATCTTCACATGGGCTTCTCATTTCTATTTGTCTCTCATCTTTGTGTCTGTTATAAGGACACTTGTGATTCCATTTAGAGTATGCCTGGATAATCTCTTCATTGCAAAATCCCTAACTTTATTACAAAGACCTTTTTTTCAAAATAAGGAAATATTCACACGTTCCAGGAATTATGGCCCGGACATATCTTTCTGGAGGCAACCATTCTATCCACTGCACTACTCTAGTGTGGTAGGAGCATCTATTTCTTATAGATATGCTGTCATTCTGATAAATATGGCAAATATATGGAGCAACCAGTAACTTTGCCTGATTTAATTTCTTGATTTTCCTACTATTTAAAATCACTAAAGGCACTGTGGTATCCTGAATTAGATCCTGGAACAAAAAAGACACTTGTGGAGAAACTGGTGAATTGGGAACAGAGTCTGTGTTTAGTTAATAGTAGTGTACCAGTGTTAATCTTTTAGTTTTGACAATTATATCGTATCTATGTAAGATGCTACTGTGAGGGGAAACTAGGTGAAGGTTATTTGGGAGCACCATTTCCAGTTTTTCTATAAATCTAAAATTATTCCAAAATTAAAGATTTCTTTTAAAAAGAATTGCATACCAGACCAAAGTAGAACTAACATAAACATTCCCTGCAATGTAGGATTCCACATTGCAATGTGATTCTGGGTAGTCTCTGGAGAGGTTGCAGTCAAAATGTTGCCTGGGGCTTCAGTCTCCGAAGGCCTGACTAAGCCTCGCGATGTACTTCCAAGATGGCTCACTCACATAGCTGTTAGCCAGTTCCTCACCTTGTTGGCTTCTCCATTAGGCTGCTTAAGTGTTCTTATAACACTGACCCAAAAGAGAGATAGAAGGAGGAAGCCACAGTATATTTTATGACATAGTCTTAGAAGTCATACAGTGACACATCTGCCTTATTCAATTTTCTTGAAATAAGTCACTAAGTCCAACCCATAATTTTATAGGGGAAGGGGAGATTAAGCACTCATTCCTGAAGAGAGGGCATTGAGGAATTTGTGGACATATTTTAAACTACCACAACCTGTCCTCTGGTCGAAAATTGTTTTATATTCCTACCATATGCAGAATATGCACAACCCTGCTCTAGACTCCCCAGAAGTCTCACCTTTTTATAGTGTCAGTTCAAAATCTAGGATGTTGTCATCCAAATTAGATTTGGTGTAGATGAGGCTTATATGTTGTAGTTTCTTGGGTACAGCACCTTGAGTACAGTTCTTTTTCATCAGAATACCTGCTAACTAAAGAGACAGTTATCTGCCCCTCCCCCAACATAGTGGTGGGACAACATAGGATAACCACTGTAAACACTATTCATTGGAGGAATACAGGAGGCACAAAGGAGTTACTGGTCCATAGTAGTTCTGAAATCTAGGCAGGCAAATGTTGGGAGTTCTTTGATTAGAACTGAAAGCCTGGGAATAATGCTCCATGGTTCTTGCCTCTGCCTTTTGGCTTATCCTTCCTTGTTTATGAATGGTAGCCCATGTTGGCAGCTGAGTAATTTTCTCAGCCTGCTTTGCTTGTAGAAATGTGGGAGTCCAAAAGGCTCTTCATTGTGAAATGTCTCTGTACCTATCAGTCCAATCTAGTCGTGTTTCTGTTAATATAATTCTCTTAAAATACTTGTGGGTTTCCTGTGAATCTTCTTGGGGTTCACTCCATTAGACAAAAGTCACACCCACAAATCACTGTAAGATAAGCCTTTTTTACTGTGGGGTTCTGCTGAGACTGCTGAGAGTTAATACCTTTTAAAGGAGTTTAACTCCTCAGAAGCCCTCTTGTTCGAACAATTGAAGTTTCTGAGCTATGTTTAGGGTCTTAACAAAGGATTTTATTTTATATTTAGACTGGTCTACAAAGTTTTCTCTTCAGAGTCCAATAGTAAATATATTAGGCCAGATGGTCTCTGTTGCAGTGACTCCACTCTGCCTTTGTAGTAGAAAAGCAGCCATACACAATACATAAAACAAATAAGGGAGACTGTGTTCCAATAAAACTATTAGTAGGACATTGAAATTTGCATTTCATATAATTTGTATATGTTATGAAATCATCTTTTTATATTTTTCCAATCATTTCAAACTATAAAAATTATTCTTAACTTGCAGTCTGTACATAAATAGGCAGCAGCTTGGATCTGACCCAAGCTTTACCAATACTTGCTTTACACCATATTTTCCTGAGAGTCTTAGATTTGTTCTTTGCTTAGAAGACATTTCTTAAATTTCATGTCATTTGCCTTCTAGAGAGTAGGAGTCTTCAAAACCATGAGGTCCTAACTCCTTATAAAAAAATTATGCCTTTAGTTTCACTATCTCTGCTCATATTTTACTGTAAGCAGCAAGAAGAAATCAGAAAATATCTTCAGCAGTTTCCTGGACATGGCTTTAGCTAGTTCACCCGTTCATTAGGTACATTTTATACTTCCCAGTTAATAAAGGTGACAGTATTTCTAAACCTTCTGCCACTATGTAGCAATGACCTCCTTTCCTCCGTTTTCCAATAGCATTTACCTCACTTTTCTGCAATTCTTTACCTGAAGCCTCAATGGCCGTGTAGTTTCTACTAACGGTTTCTTCAGGGCTCTTCAGGCTTTTGCTAACACCCGCCTCACTGACCTTCCAACTTCTGCCTATTGCCTGGGCTCTAAAGTCACTCCTACATTTTGGGCTTTTATAGCAGTACCCCACTTCTAGGTACCAAAATATGTATCAGTTAGGTATTGCTATGTAAAAAATTGCCCCAAAACTCAGCTTGAAACTAAATTTTTATTAGGTCCCAGTTTCTGTGGGTCAGGAATTTGGGGGCACTTCACCAGGTAGTTCTAGCTCAGAGGCTTTCAATAGGTTGCAGTCAAGATGTCACCTAGGGCTGCAGTCTCTGAAAGCTTGCAATCTGCTTGCAAGATGGTTCACACACTTGGCTGTTGGCAGGAAGCCTCAGTTCCTTGCCTTATTGACCTCTCCTTTTGGCTATTTGAGTGCCCTCACAACATGGGATCTGGCTTCTCCCAAAGTCAGTGATCCAGAAAGGGGAGAGAGCAAGGAGAAAGCCACAGTGCATTCTATAACCCTGCTCTCAGTAGTCACACACCATCACATCTGCCTTATTCTGTTCCTTAAAAGAGGTCATTAAGTATAGCCCACACTCAAGGGATGGGGGAATTAACTTCTGCATCTTAAAGAAGGAAGTATCAAAGGACCTTTGGGCCACTTTTAATACGACTACATCATGGTTCAATGATAATCACTTGGAACTGTCTAAAGAACACCATTTTTCATAGAGCTCAGTTTCATAGGAGGCGTATCTGCCTTAAATTCTAACCAATGGTTTAATGAAGTATTAAAAGTTTCTCTCTGTAAGATAGTCTCCACCAATAAGATGATCATTTAGGACATTATTATTTTAGGTAATATAGTTAGAATATTTGGCCTAGTAAATAGAGTAGACTCTAATAGAAAAGAGGATTTTAATCTTTTACTAGCTAAAAACTCAATATTGGAGACTGCCATGTAACTCTGGTTTAAGATCAAAGAGAAAAACATATTCCTAAATATAGAGCAGGTTGATGGTAATAGAAAAATTTCATTCCCAAACAGACTAGATTTAGCACATTTATAAGGCGTTTCTAAAACAGAATTATGACTAAATCCTTTAATGCCAGTGTCATAAAACTCATAGAATTTTAGAATTTGAAAAAGTCTTATAACTCATGTGGTTTAACATGGTTCATTTTACAAATGAGGATACTGAGGCCCATTGCAGTTAAGTGATTTTCTTACTCATAGCTAATATCTTAGGTGTGACTTCTGAAATGTAGTTCAGAGGATAAGAGATAGGAGAATATGATTCTTGTTTAATACTTGGAGCTGTTTGAAATAGTTTTATCTATAAAAAGCTTTTTGGTTAAGGTTCTGCCTTTATGAGTTTTATATGTAGATCCTCTTGGTTGTTGAAAGGATGGGACTAAAGTTATCCAAGGTGTTTTTCTTTCCTGATTTCTGGAAATTTTCCAAAAATTGACTTTTTTTGTGATGCACATATCTCTATATATGTCAATGCAGTAAAGCAAAACGAAAGAAGAAAAGGGAGGAAGCTGAGAAGCTACCTGAGGTATCTAAAGAAATGTATTATAACATTGCTACGGATTTAAAACAAATATTCCAAACTACAAAAGATACCATTGAAAAGGAAGACAACACACCTTGGAATGAGGACTCTGATGGAGAGAAAGCCGAAGTACTCCAGGACCCTACAGCTCTGATGACTGGGGATGAACAGCCCAGCGGGTTCACATTCTCCTTTTTTGATTCATACACTAAAAATGTAAAGGAAGGTACATTTTTTTTAAACGTTTTCATTTCAAGCGGTTTGAACTTAATTGATTGAATCTACTGTAACTGTAATGATTTAACCTTAGCTGAAGAAAGGATTCTTTCTTCCATCTAGATAAACAGTATTACAGTATTACAGTCAACATTACATGACCATAAATGTACTGTGCCTAGAGCTGTGTTTAACACAGTAAGAAATTGTTCTTGCATTTGGAAGCAAACTTCTAGATAGCTGCCATATGAAGGGAAGCCAGAGAATAATGTGCAGCATCCCTTCTAATGTTGAGTAGAAATAGTCATAAAGAAGTATAAGAAGTCATATATTTAAATAGCTTTGTATCTTAGATGCAGTTGGAGAAGCCATGACTTCAGGAAAACCAGTGCTATATAGTAGGGAAAGGGAAGAAATAGGTAACCCTGGCTCTATACAAATAAGCTATGTCATCAATACACCAGTTGTTTCAAACTTTATCCTTGGAGATTTGCCAGAACCTAGAGAAAAGTATCAGCACCAGTATAAACAATTTGGCATTCCATTTCAGGAGGTTTACCTCTGAAGTCCTACATAGTCTAAAAGTTAAAAACACCTATTCCTTAGGAAGTTGCTCCTCACCTAGTGTTTAAGATGAAGTGTAGCTTTTCTGGAAGTTCATTGTAAAAAGCAAGATATACCTATACAGGAGAATACATGCACAGCTAACAATAAGCTCTACTTTAAAGATCAGCAGTTAAAGTAATATCCATGTGTTTAGCAGGTGAGTATTAAATGCCAGCTTTGTAGTGCTCCGAAAGGAGGTATAGCAATCTAGTAGTTTTTCCAAAATTGTTCTAAATAAGACACAATATATCATTGCTCTGCTTACTTCATTCTCTTGCCTGTGTTGTCCATTTGAGTACCAAGGTCAGTCCTAAACTGTTGAACAGAGTTGATATGATATAGATACTGTCTTTAATTCTTCTAACTTTGAGAGCCAAGTGTGAGAAATTGGCCTTGAAATGAGTACTAAGACACCTCAGCAACCTGGGAGATGTGTTTTGTGTACTTAGGAAATTATGAGGACTTGTGAGGTGATCACCCACATCTTATAGCAGAAGCTTTTTCAGCAGTTTTAGAAAGAGGCTTTGGGAATTGAAAATATAAAGATATGTTCCTTTTCTCATTTATGAATAAGCAGGAAGGCAACCTGGTTTCACTGCATCATGTTACAGTTTAGGCTTCTCATGCTAGCACAGGTGCCATGCTTATTTTTTTTTTCTTTTAAATTGTGTTGCTCATTTATAAACCTTTAGTTTGTATATGTTTTTATAGTGTTACTATATTCCTTATCAGATCACCCTAGCAATGCCCAAAAATATGATAATAGCTTCTCTCAATATTTGAAAATCTAAAAAGATACTACATATTTTGAATTAATGATTAAGATATTTGAAATTTAGAAATATGTGTGCATGGTGAAAGTAAACAAATTAGTGTGTCCACAAATAATCGGTCGTTAGGTTACAATTCTGTCATCTTTCATTGTCATGACGATATAGAGACCTATAGAGTTGAGGCAGTGAAACCTGGGAAGATTGCCTGGCAGGGAGACCCTCGTTTCCAAGACAGCAGTTCAGAAGAGGAAGATGTTGCTGAAGAAACAGATGACAAAAAGCCCAGCCCTGGGTAAGTAATGTGTTTCTGTCCAGGTTTATTTCATAATTCATAATTCATAAAATCTGAGTTAGACATGCTTTAGAAATGTTATAGAAGTATCTAAGCTTAGCTTCTCAAGACAATTTTCTTTTTTTTGGCTCCTTTAGAGAGTTCTGTAGCCTTTTTGTAATTGGGAGCATGTTTCCTTTTCCTTGAAATTTGGATAGACTGGGTGGGGGATATGACGTGCATGGGGAAGAAAACCTGCCACTGAAGTCCCTGATCTGGAAAGAGTATGCTTCAGCTCGTTGGCTCCTACCCCATGGGAAACACTGGCAAATTGGGTAGCAATGGTGGGGTGAGAATATCAACAATCGGCACAGGGAAGATAGAGCTTGTACTTAAGTAAGTCTTCATTACCAGAGTTTCAGGTAGAAGAGAAGAATGTTGAATAGAGAAAGGGTGGTATCACTTTAACTCAGGAAAGAAAAATGAGCAAAACACAAATCATATATATTTAAGGAATAGTTCATTTATACTTACAGTGTAAACATTTCTTAAATATTGAAATTAAGTGGCCAATTCTCTCTTTCTCTCTCACTTCAGAGAAGTATCATTACCTGAGAAAGAGACCACTAGATTTTTCTTTTTCTCTAAGAATGATGAGAGACTTCATGGTAAGTCAATTTTTTGATTAAATGGTATAGAACAGGTAATAGTACAGCTCTCACCATAGCGCATTCTGATATACTAACATGCGTCCAAGTAAGAAGTGATTGGGAAAAATTCTGATCCTTTGCAATGTCATGTGCTTTAGCCCCCTCTGTTAGACAGATGCATGTTGACTTGCAAAGCTCTGGAAAACTGAAAGCTCCCACTCGCCACCTCCCTCACTTGTTCACTATCCTCAACAAGGGCTTGTTTTGTTCCAGGGGCTTGCTGAGATACTAGACGTACAAAACTCCTAAGTCTTTAGTACCCTAAAAAGTTCACATGAACTATCTCAATATCTTGTAATAACCTATAATGGAAAAGAATCTGAAAAAGAATATATATGTATAACTGAATCACTTTGCTGTACACTTGAAACTAACACAACATTGTGAATTAACTATACTTCAGTAAAAAAAATAGAAAAAAAGTTCACATGAAAACTCTGAGGCTGCTGATGAAGTCATTTCTTTTTTTTTTTTAAATATATTTATTTTATTTATTTATTTTTGGCTGCATTCGGTCTTTGTTGCTGCACGTGGGCTCTCTCTAGTTGCGGCGAGCAGGGGCTACTCCTCGTTGCGGTGCGCGGGCTTCTCATTGCAGTGGCTTCCCTTGTTGCAGAGCACTGGCTCTAGGCGCGCGGGCTTCAGTAGTAGCATCCGAGCTCAGTAGTTGTGGCTCACGGGCTCTAGAGCACAGGCTTAGTAGTTGTGGTGCACAGGCTTAGTTTCTCCGCGGCACGTGGGACCTTCCCGGACCAGGGCTCGAACCTGTGTCCGCTGCATTGGCAGGCAGATTCTTAACCACTGCGCCACCAGGGAAGGCCCAATGAACTCATTTCTTAAGCCTAACACAAACAGAAACCAAGTTACATAATAGTAAATGGTTATAAACAGTAAAATCCTAGTAGTTCTACATTTTCATTTTGTAAAGAAAACAAAATATTTTTGAAAATTAGCATAAATTGCCCGGGGGTGGGGGGGAAATGGTCTTAACTAGAATTGAAGACCTTGATAATGCCAGCACTAGAATATTGTCTGTTTTAATATTAATGAGCTGTCTTGTCCTTCTTTATTTTCCCCTTTTAGGTTCTGACTTATTCTGGAGAGGAGTGGGAAGTAATATTAGCAGGAATTCTTGGGAGGCCAGAACAAACAGCTTGCGTATGGTGAGTAGTTGTATCTTCAAATTAATTAAAAAGATATGGTGTTATCTTTGTGTTAATATTTGCCTGGTGTAAAAATATAGGAGGGCATGAAACTTAAGATAACTGAGAACATGACTTACATGCTCAGAATTATAGTGCTGGAAGAGAAGTTTTAAGTTGTTTACTTCAATCAACCCATGGTGCAGTAAGGAGACTGAAGAGTGGCCTCATTGAGTGACTGGAACGAGTTCTGGCCATGCTTATTAAGTAGCAGGAAATCATAAGACTTTTGAAAGACTGAATTACAGTTTCCATTGTAAACACTTAAAGCCAAAAGTTTGAATATCCCCTGTACATTCCAAGTGAGCACTTCCAAAATGGCTTCTACAACCCTGACACTGAATAACCTAAATTTTACTTTATAGTTACTAAACACCTTGGAAAGTATTTACCTCTATTTTTAACAAAGGCTTTTGGTTTTATGTTTTTCTAGGACTGTCGGAAGAAACATAAAGATGCCAAAAGGAGAGTGAAACCAAAATAATAAGTGTCATCATTAGTTTTGATACTGAATGTGAACAAGGCTCACCTGTGGAAATTGGAGTGATCTAGAAAATAAGTTTAGCTGATAAAGAAGAATTCAGAGTGAAGGAATATTCAGAATCTTATCTGGTGGATATCATTCTGGTTGCTTTCTTTTACTGTAGATTTCCTCTTCATTTGTTCCTAACTAATTACTTCGAATAATTAACCTGAACATTTTTTTTAATGAAGCACAAGATAGTCCCTCAAAATACTTTTCGTATATAATCTCTTTGCCCTCCATCTTCCATAACTAATGGCTATCTTCTGACACAAGGTTTACATAAAGCCTTTTAAAATATATGGATCAGAGCACTTGTATTTTCCAAGTTACGTTTCGTGTGAATTATACTTGAAATATTTCTGATTGTATCAAATACACCTTACCTCCATCTTGTGGTTTTTGTTTAAGAGGTTGAAAACAAATCAGCCTTGAGTTCTGTACTTGTGTCCTGATGAATAAGCTAACTGAAATACAGGATATTTCAGACCAACATCATGGGAGAGTTCTGTGAGGACCAGAAAAGGATGCCAAATGCAGAGTTTTCCTGTTCTTGGCCTCCATGAATTGAGGCCAAAATTCTAAATCCCAAAATTCTAATTAGACTAGAGGCTTTTGAAAAATCCAAGTGTCTGAAAGATACGTAGTCACAGTTAGGAGTCAGGACCCTGGGTCCAGATAGGGAAGCAGATTTAATACCGCATTAAATTACTGTGGCTAGGATTCAAGACAGATAAGCCTCTATCAAACTGGGCTCTGTACAAAATTATGCTATATATAAAGTCCCAAGGGATTATCATTGAGCCATACTGTGTATATCTGAAATTAAGTATTTATTGATTTACATCTTGATCAGATATAAACTCTTTGAGGGCTGGGATATCACCTGGTTTGTTAACGGTTACGTCCACACTGCCTAGAACTATGTCTAGCACTAAGTGGGTGCTTAGTAAACAGGGTCCAAGGAACTAAGTAGCTGAAAAGTCATTCAAGATTCCTGTGCTTCCAAGACTTCAGACTTTGTGTAAAACGGAAACCACCACTCAGGAGGATAAATAATCCAAATATTCCACCTTCTCTTGATGTTGATTATATTTATACCTTCTTATCTATTGCTGCATAGCAAGCCATCCTATTAACAGTCGTTCATTTTCCTCACAAATAAGCAACTTGGTCAGGACTCAATGGGGACTGCTCATCTCTACTCCACGTAATATCATGGAAGTGGCCCAGCTGGGGCTAAAGGATCTATTTCTAAAATGGACTGCTCACTCAGTGCCTGTCCATTGGTTTCCTCACAGCATGGCAAATAGGTTTCAGGAGTAGGAAGGAGATGCTGCCAGTCTCTTAAGGCCTAGTCCAGAAATTGGCTCAGTTATTTCCACTGTATTCTACAGGTTAAAACACACTGAGCCCACCCAGACTCAAAGTGAGGGGACATAGATCCTCACCTCTCAGTGAGAAGTGTCCAGAATTTTTGGCCATGTTTAAATTTGTTACACCCTCCCTTCTCCAGAGCAGACAAGTAACATCAAGTAGCCTTCTGCATCCCGTTTCTGCTCCCCAGATACAACCACCTTCAAAAACTTTGTTTCCTCTGATATTTATCTCTGAATTTCTACCTAACATGCTTATGCTGTGATTTCTTGGTTTTTCAGTTTTAGACATTAAATTTAGACATCAGACATTTTAAAATACTGAGCGGGCCAAAAAGTTCGTTTGGGTTTTTCCATACCGTCTTATGGAAGACTCAGATGAACTTTTTGGCCAACCCAATAATTAGACCTATCATCCCCACCTTTTTTTCCCTTGGACACATCTGTCTGGAAGCCCTCTGTCCTGCTCTAATCTGGGCTGTCTGGACAGATTATAAAAATGAACTGAACAAGGTGGCAACTTGAGGAATGTGAAAATTAAAACACATTCGAAATACTTATAGTTAATAAGGTAAAGACACTACTAAATATATGTGTTCAAGTAAGTTAAGTTATTGGAGAGTCATCCCTTTGGGCAAGGACATAAAATCCCCTACTCTAATCCCTTTAGGGTGCTCCTAAACCATGTATGACTTGAATGAATGCTACACAGACTATCAAAGTGTTCTTAAACTTATCAAGGAATGCCTTATACATATTCTCAGATCAGTTTTTTTCTGTCCTTTTATTGGATACACTAAACAGTTACATACAGAATTACTCTCAATTTGTCAAGGGCTAAAATTTCCGTCATAGTCTCTGGTGAGGTCTACTGTCCTTTGCATGGCTCTGGATTCCTTGGTTTTTAACCAGCAGATCCAAAAGGTGCTGGGCAGACTCACAGCAGTGATAATAAATACGTAAGTAAGCAGACTAATAAGCAAATAATTTTGTTTTCAATACAGGAAACACGCAATAATTCTAAAGCTGGTTGTCAAGCATTTCCTTCCTTTTTGTTATATCTCTCCATATGGCTGTTACCATCATTTCTGCAGTAAAATTCATGAGACCTCTGCAGGTGGCACTGAAGGACACAAAAGGAGAGGCTTCTCTGAACACCACTGACCACCAGTGCTTCAGCTCCTCGCAGACCATTTTGTGGCCTCTGCATTTCCCTGAGAAACAGGAGGGTCTCTTCAGATAGGTGGGTCAAGAGTTTTAGTATGCAACAGAATTATCCAGGATGCGTGTTAAAATGCATATTTTTGTGACCCACCTCCAGAGACTCAGCAGGCCTAGTCCATGCCCCAGGACTCTGCATTTTTGCAGACTCCAAGGTGGTTTGGTGTAGGTCTCCACTACACCAGAAAACATAGTCCTAGTGCCTAGGGCTGCTTTCCTTAACGGTCATCTAGTAAAGCAGCCTTGAGACTGCGCACTCACGGCCCCGCAGCATAATTACTGAGGCTACTATCGTTGGATTTAGTTAACCCCTGGTGAAATGCACTTACGTCTTCTGTACAGTGAACACCGACAAAGGCTGTATAACAACGCCCAGGACGCACAACAGCCTCCTCTCTGTGCCCCTCCCAGTCAGTCCCCACCCCGGAGGCCACAAAACAGTCGTGTCCACCACCGTCGCCCTAGCTGCGTGAAGGACGCAGCGCGTCGCCGCCACGCCACGGAGTCGCACAGCCTGCCAGGTCACAGAGCAACGCTTGGTCGGGTGGTCGTGACTTGAAACCCACGCGGCCAATCGGCGTCCGGCTTGTTGACGGGTGTCAAACGACGGGCGCTGATTGGCCGGTGCAAACCAGGCCACTTCCTCTTAGCTTCACGCTTTCGGGGAGTTGCATCACCTCTAGACTCTTGACCAAGGCGTAGACGCGGCTCATTCCGAGGTACTCAGGCTCGGAGGCCCCTCAGGTACGCCTGGTACTGCTCGCGGAGGCCCCTCAGGTACTCCCCATCCTGCCCGCGGGGCCCCTCAGGTCAACCTGTCCTGCACACGGGCCCCTCAGGTACGCTCCTTACTGCCCACTGGGATCCACGGTCCCCTCCGGTACACAAGATTTTTTTTTTTTTTAATGTTTATTTTGGGCTATGGGTTAGTTACGTGCATATCCGTTTCCAAGGAAAACATTGGGAGGAGGTCTAAGTGGGGCGAAAGAACTCAGAACCAGGTACCAATCCTGGCTTGTCTCTCGGGCCGAGGATTACAACCCTTGGAAGTTTCTCAGCTTCAGCCTGGTATCCTGGTAACACTTGAACTGTTGGGTGGTTCTGTGAATTTGGTGTGATCGAGCTTACTGGAGTTCAGAAGATGGACGAAATTACTTGGAAGTCTAGGTATTCATAAGAACAAAGTCTTAGGCTCCCACGAATGGGCATTTATTGCTGGGTGCCTGGGATTAGAGGGGAATCCCCCGTCCTCGGCTCTTACACAGTCTAATAATACAGTATTCCAAGTGCACAGAGGAGGAAGACAGTTCCTAAGTGGGATTTGGAGGTGGGAGAAGGAGACGGCTTCTCAGGAACTGCAGTAGGTTTGGAGCCTTGAAGATGAGAAGGAACTTGGGGATATGGTGCAGGGGACTGTAGTATAATGTATAGCAGGATTTTAAAGTGTGTGTGATTCAGGAGATGGGGAGTTGTTGTAGTCACTGCAGCTTCGTGTGAGGAACAAGTGGAAGATGATGCTTGGCTTCCAGGCTTATGAATTTGTGGTTTCCTTCTTGAGTGAAGTGGTGTTTGAAATGAATCCAGAAGAGAAGATAAGTTTTTTATTAGGTTTGACAGTATTACTTTTAGCATTCATTCAGGTGTTGCAGAGAGGTCAGGAAGTATGAAACTAGAGGCAAAGCAATTGTTTTAGGGATTTCTAAGTAATACGATGAACTTTTACAAAGTAAATGTCAGTAAAATGGTGGACAGTATATCTTCTTCATAAGTGATTAGAGAGTGAATTATAGGGAAGAGAAGGCAGCTAAATGCAGATTGCACTCTTAAATGTTTTTGGAAAGATGATACAGTGACTGGGCAAAGGCAATAGAGTAGAATTTGTGGACAAAGGAGTAATGATAATAATTTCCATAGATGACAGACATGTGATTGCTCTGATAGCCATTATTTCACTTAACGTTAAATTAGCATTGTATTTACAAACTTTATTTTACAGGTGGCAGAATTGAGGTTTAAAGGTTGAGTAACTTTTCCTGTAAGTCACATACTAAGTTGTGGCACCAAAACTGTCAAATACCAAAGCCAACCCTCTTAACCATTATCCTTGCCAAGAGGAGCCCCCGGAGTGGGATATTGGAAAGACAGGTGGGGGAAATATCACTGATGGAAACTAAGGATGCTGACAAAGGGATTTGTTCAAACTTTTTGAGCACTACCATGTGTAAGCACATGGTAGGATAGTAAGAGGTTAGATAGTAAAATGCTTTTGCCAGCAATAAGTTTACAGTTGAATTGGAGAGACATGGGCATGCAATACAAATAAACCATAATGTGTGGGAGAGGAGCAGATTCCAGGGAGGGGGATATTAGTTTTGTAAAAAGGGGATTGGTAAATCCCCATAGAGCAGAGTACATTTAAGCTAAGTAGTTCTAGAGTATTTGGAGAAAGGGCCTGAACGCAAAGCAGTATGTCAGCAAAGCAGTTTTGTTTCTCAGCAGTGTCAAGAATGTGATGTAGTTGGAGCTTGAGTTTTGTAAGAGTAAAGGCTAGGAGTAGTAATTGTGGGTAAGATCATGCTACCCCACTGAAAAGTCTGTACAGAAACCATTGGGAGTGAGGAACCATTGCATTTTTCTTTTTTTAATACAGAAGTGATACTTTCAGAACTTTTCTATTAGGAAGGTGGTGTGTAGGATGTATAGTATTTATTTTTCCCTTTATTTTTAAACTTTTTATGATAAAGTTAATACATACTCAAAAGTAATCAAAACAGAGTAATATGAAGTAAATAAAAATCTGTTCTTTCACGCCTTCCTCATCTAATCCTATTCTCTGGTGGTAGCCATTGTTAAGTTTGGTGGGTAGCCTTCTAAATTAAATACAGAATTACTTAAACATAGACTTAGTGTATTTTTAATCTCTTGAAAATATTATAATACACATAGTATAAATTGCTATAACTGTGACTTGCTGTTTTCTTTCTCAGTATGTATAAGGAATATATATATTTGATATATTATGATTTATTATTTTTAATGCCTGCATGGTATTGATGTACCATAATTTATTTTAGTCTAATCTATTCGTGGATATTTAAGTTGTTTTCAGATATTTGTCTATAGAAACGCTTCAGTTGATATCTTTGTACATATTTTATACATTTGTGTAAGTAAATCTCTGGGTTATATGTTAATAGGATATAAGTAGTCTGTGAAAAGGCTGGAGATGGACCCACCTCTTGGGTTAAATTTGACTTAATGTAACAAGTTATGAAGACCTGAGAATGAGGAAGAGGGAATAGAGAAATAGACTTAGAAGTCAGACCCACATGACTTGGTGATCAACTGGATGTGGGGGTCTTCTGGTAGTATTAAGGGTGACTCAGAAATTTCAGGTAATGGGAAGGAATAGTGGAACTACTAGTACAGTGGAATTAAAAATGGGAGCAAGTGTGGCAAGGAAGATCATGAGATTTATTTTAAACAAAAATGTTTTTGGTATGCTTTTCCAAGATCTGTGGAGGTAAATACAAGTAAAGGTGAAGGAGGGTGTCTAGAAATTTCTGAACAGGAAGTTGAGGCTAAAGAGGTCTGAAGGAGTCATGGAATAAGGAAGATAGAGGAGGCCTTGGATTATAGTTAAAGGGAAGAAGAGGAGGTTGCTTCCCTGAGCATGACCTGGTAGGGTTAATCTCCCTCTTCTTTCTGCTCCCCCTTTCCCCCAAGAGCCCTGTGGTTACTGGATGCTGTTGTGCAGGTACAGCTCTCCAGTGGATGTGAGGGGCCAGAGCAATCCTGTGATTTATGCATGGGGGCCGTTTCTCCTCAGCAGCCGCCATAGCCCGGTCACTGATACATGGCTCTTCCTGGAATAGTCTATACCATTGCATGGGTCTTTGTGTTTGGCCTAATAATGCAGTGGTTCTTAATCTTTGGGGGGAGTAGAAGCTCTCTAGAAAATTTTATAAAAGTTAAAAGCCATCTTCACAGAAAGCTTAAATCTCATTTTCTCAAAAAAAAAAAGTTCAGATAGATATTCCAGAATAATGGTCAGAACAGTTTAAGAGAATGACTTAAATTTTGATGTGCATGCTTGTCCCCTAGGATCTTGTTAAAAAGCAGGTTCAGACTCCTCAGTCCGAGGTGGGGCTGGTGAGTCTGCTCTAATCAACTTCCATAGATGCTGGCAATCATAGGACCAGCCTTGACAAGCATTAGGGGGTGACAGAAATAAATATGTTGATATCTAAAGATCTGTTAGTCTTCAAATGTAACCCCTTAAGTTTCAATTGGCCTCTAGTAAGGTTGTCACTGAACCAGTAGGACTCTACTAAATCAGTAAATGCACAGACTAACACCTCTCTCCATCCTTCAAAGGCTGGAAATTATAACAAGAACTGAAGATCCAAAATGCCTTTCAGCTTCTGTTTAATAACATTTAATGGCACACTCTAATCAGAAATGGATAGTTGAGTTAAATGGCCCACCTGTTCTTTCCTTATTTTTTTCCTATATAAAACTCAAAGGTACTGTCACATCTCAAAAATAAATGACAGGGGGACAAAAGGAAAGACACCGCTTGTAACAAACTTAAAAAAATGTTTTTTCTGATGTTAAAAATGTTTATTAAACAGATCACTCATTTCCATGTGTGACTCAGACCTCAGTGGCATAAATCTCATTTTTTATAGATTTTTCTCTTATGTGCAAAATCAATATCCTTTTAACTTTTTATCCCTTGTCTTGGCTGCTAGGAAGCTCACAGTCATATTTTGAATCAGTGTTGCTAATTGATAAAAGCATAGGAGCTGCATGATTTAAATTTTCCCTGATCTTGAATTTCCATATAATTTTTAGATTCCCTAATTTTATTATTAATCAATGTGTGTATTTGCCATTTCATGGTTAATCTTTTGGTTAGTCTCTTCACATTCTCTGTCAAATAAAATAGAATAGAAATGAGTTAACATAGTAAGGACTGTATTTGTCTTTGAAACTCCATAATTTCCAGCATAAATTTATTTTTTATTTGTTTTTTATAAAAAAAATTTTTTTTGATGGCATGGGTCAATTACTGTACTTAGGATTTGATGTTGTCAGAATTGGTTGAGGTATGTAAGTCTCTTTGCTCCTAGAGTCAGTTATCCCAGACTGTTACAGTTCTTGTGTTGTTAAGGTTTTCCACCTTCTCTGTTGTTTTCTCATTATTAGCAATTCTGTCCCCTTCTAATCTGATGTTGGCTTGGAAATCTGGTCACCAACCTTATTAGAATTATAAAGTGAGAATAAATAGGCTTTGAGGAGGAATGGGCTCGAGGATGCTCACTAGATAGTTAAGCCCCGACTGATCAAGTGTTTCTGAAAGAGGTTATTAACAAACTTCTGAAAAAAGATACTTTAAGACTTATCTCACCAGGCACTAAATCAGAGAGATATAGAGTTTGTCTTTTACAAAAATCATGAGTAAGCAACAAAAGTGATAAAATGTAAAATTAGAATGAGCTAGGAATTATTTGAATGTGATTCTCATCTTTTTAGCTTCACAGTTTTTTTAGGTTTTGCCTGTTTTCCTCAGAAAGATTAGGTTGATTCAGCAGAAGTACTTTCTGTCCTGTGAATGTAGGTAAGAATTTTTACCTACTTTGAGATTTATTTTTTCAGATTATTAATGAATTTTTAGTATCATTAGATAGAATTGCCAAGATTTTCCTTTTTTTTTTTTTTAAAAACATCTTTATTGAAGTATAATTGCTTTACAATGGTGTGTTAGTTTCTGCTTTATAACAAAGTGAATCAGTTATACATATACATATGTTCCCATATCTCTTCCCTCTTGCATCTCCCTCCCTCCCACCCTCCCCATCCCACCCCTCTAGGTGGTCACAAAGCACCGAGCTGATCTCCCTGTGCTATGTGGCTGCTTCCCACTAGCTATCTATTGTACATCTGGTAGTGTATATATGTCTATGACACTCTCTCACCCTGTCACATCTCACCCTTCCCCCTCCCCATATCCTCAAGTCCATTCTCTAGTAGTTCTGTGTCTTTATTCCTGTCTTGCCACTAGGTTCTTCATGGCCTTTTTTTTTTTCCCTTAGATTCCATATATATGTGTTAGCATACTGTATTTGTTTTTCTCTTTCTGACTTATTTCACTCTGTATGACAGACTCTAACTCCATCCACCTCATTACAAATACCTCCATTTCATTTCTTTTTATGGCTGAGTAATATTCCATTGTATATATGTGCCACATCTTCTTTATCCATTCATCCGATGATGGACACTTAGGTTGCTTCCAGGTCCTGGCTATTGTAAATAGAGCTGCAATGAACATTTTGGTACATGACTCTTTTTGAACTACGGTTTTCTCAGGGTATATGCCCAGTAGTGGGATTGCTGGGTCGTATGGTAGTTCTATTTGTAGTTTTTTAAGGAACCTCCATACTGTTCTCCATAGTGGCTGTATCAATTTACATTCCCACCAACAGTGCAAGAGTGTTCCCTTTTCTCCACACCCTCTCCAGCATTTATTGTTTCTAGATTTTTTGATGATGGCCAATCTGACCGGTGTGAGATGATATCTCATTGTAGTTTTGATTTGCATTTCTCTAATGATTAATGATGTTGAGCATTCTTTCATGTGTCTGTTGGCCATCTGTATATCTTCTTTGGAGAAATGTCTATTTAGGTCTTCTGCCCATTTTTGGATTGGGTTGTTTGTTTTTTTGTTATTGAGCTGCATGAGCTGCTTGTAAATCTTGGAGATTAATCCTTTGTCAGTTGCTTCATTTGCAAATATTTTCTCCCATTCTGAGGGTTGTCTTTTGGTCTTGTTTTTGGTTTCCTTTGCTGTGCAAAAGCTTTTAAGTTTCATTAGGTCCCATTTGTTTATTTGTGTTTTTATTTCCATTTCTCTAGGAGCTGGGTCAAAAAGAATCTTGCTGTGATTTATGTCATAGAGTGTTCTGCCTATGTTTTCCTCTAAGAGTTTGATAGTGTCTGGCCTTACACTTAGGTCTTTAATCCATTTTGTGCCAAGATTTTCTTTTCTTTTTTTTTTAAGCGTGTTGTCTGCAATTACTAAATGTTATACTGTAGTTGTAGAATAAGTGAAGAGTGTGAATTGGACACAAATTCTGAAATAAATTTAAAAGTACCATATATTTCTACTTCATACCATATACAGAAATAACTCAAGATGGATCAGTGGCCTAAATATAAGAGCTAAAACTTCACAACCTTGTTATCTGTAGTGGTTTCTTAGATATGACACCAAAAGTTGAAGTAGCGAAACCAGTAAATAAACAGGACTTCACCAAAATTAAAAGTGTTTGTGCTTCAAAGAATATACCATGAAGAAAATAAGAAACAAGCCACGGAATGGGAAAAAATTTTTGCAAATCCTGTAACTGATAAGGGGATTTTATCTAGAATATAAAGAACTCTTACAACTCAACAGTAAAAAGACAACCCAATTAAACAATGGGCAAAGGATGAATAGACATTTCTCCAAAGAAGGTATGAAATGGCCAATAAGCTCAACATCACTAATCATTAGGGAAATGGAAATCAAAACTGCAATGAGATACCACGTTATACCCACTAGGATTTCCTATAATCCAAAGATGGACGATAAGGAGTGAGGATGTAGAAAAACTGGAATCTCATTCTCTGCGGGGAGAATGTAAAATGACACAGGAGCTTTGGAAAACATTTTGGCAGTTTCTCAAAAAGTTAAACACAGTTACCATATTACCCAGCAGTTGTACTCCTAGGTATTTACTTAAGAGAGCTGGAAACACATGTCCACATAAAAACTTATACATGAATATTCATAGCAGCTCTGTCCAAAAGTGGAAACAATGCTAATGTCCATGAACTGATGAATGGATAAACAAAAAGTGGCATATCCATATGATGAAATATTATTCAGCTATAAAAAGCAATGAAGTATGAGTACATATCACAACATGGGTGAACCTCGAAAACATAATTCTAAGTAAAAGAAGCCAGACGCAATAGGCTGTATGTACATAATTTCATTTATGTGAAATGTCCGGAATAGGAAAATCTAGAGAGGCAGAAAGCAGATTAATGGTCTCCAGGAGGCTGGGGAAGAGGAGAATAGAGAGTGACTGCTAATGTGTACAAGTTCTTGGAGGGCAGAAGAGGGAGTAGTAAAGAAAATGTTCTGGAATTAGTGAGTGGTGGTGGTTGCCCAACCTTGTGAATATACTTTAAAAAAAAAAAAAGGTAAAAATGAATTGTACACTTTATTTTTTTTTAATATTTATTTATTTATTTGGCTGCACCAGGTCTTAGTTGCAGCATGCAGGACCTTCGTTGCGGCACGTGGGATCTTTTTTTAGTTGTGGCATGTGGGATCTAGTTCCCTGACCAGGGATCGAACCCAGGCCCCCTTCATTGGGAGTGCGGTCTTAGCCACTGGACCACCAGGGAAGTCCCATATTATATACTTTAAAAGGGTGAACTTTATGGTATGTGAACTTTACCTTAAAAAAAGGGGAATTTTTTTTAAGTACCAGGTAGTATCATGGCTAGTGATAGGTACATTTATTTTAATGTATGTTATTCCTAGATTTCTCTTTTGAGAATAATAAATTTGATTTCTCTTGCAGTAACAAAATGGTTCAACAAGTTCCAGAAAACATCAATTTTCCTGCTGAAGAAGAGAAAATCTTGCAGTTTTGGTCTGACTTTAATTGTTTTCAGGAATGCTTAAAGCAATCAAAACATAGGCCAAAGTATGTGAATTTCTTTGGTAAAGGTAGAGTCTTTAAGAATAAGAGGTCTTCCGAATAGAGTTTATATATCATTCTCTTCCTTTCCACTTTTCTCATTATCACTACCCTCATTTAAGCATTTAGACTAGTAGTGTAATAGCCTCCTATTGGGGTACTTCCTGCCTCTAGTCTTCATTCACCTAAAGACCAGTCCTTTCTTTAATTACTGTTTTCATCATGTGTCTCCTGTGCTCAAAAACTTTATCATAGGTGTTTGTTGCTCTATTTTATAGATAACTCAGGATCAGGATGAATAATTTCCCTTATATCATGGAACTAATTAATGAAGGATGGGTGGTCCAATACAGGTCTCTCCAACTCTGTCATAATTAGCTTTTTTAAAGGCAGGGCCTCCAGTAGATATCTAATCAGTTCTGTCTGAGTTTCCTAGCCTCGCAGCTTTTCTTCTCCCCAAAGGCTCTACAGTTACAGGAGCTATCTATAGAAAAATGCTGTCCTAAATTTTTGCTGTCTGTTTTAAAGTAACTTAACGTATTTTTATTACCTCTTAGATTTACCTTCTATGATGGGCCTCCTTTTGCAACTGGACTGCCTCACTATGGACATATACTTGCAGGGACAATTAAAGATATAGTCACAAGATACGCTCACCAGAGTGGGCTTCACGTTGACAGAAGATTTGGATGGGATTGTCATGGTTTACCTGTGGTATGTTTGAGTCACCAGCCTTATAATGTTTTGATTTTTTAATAAGCATTAGATTTCATTATATAATACGTTAAAGTATGAATTTTTGCTATAATCAGACTTTCTTCATTTTTTTAAATTTTTATTATTATCGTTTTTTAATTTAATTTAATTAATTTATTTATTTATTTATGGCTGTGTTGGGTCTTCGTTTTTGTGCAAGGGCTCGCTCTAGTTGTGGCAAGCGGGGGCCACTCTTCATCGCGGTGCGCGGGCCTCTCACCATCGCGGCCTCTCCTGTCGTGGAGCACAGGCTCCAGACACGCAGGCTCAGTAATTGTGGCTCACGGGCCCAGCTGCTCCGCGGCATGTGGGATCTTCCCAGACCAGGGCTCGAACCCGTGTCCCCTGCATTGGCAGGCAGATTCTCAACCATTGCGCCACCAGGGAAGCCCTCTTCATTTTTATAATACTATTTATAGTTTGTTTTCTCTGTAGATTTTCTGAGAACTAATTTTTTTTAATCTGTTTTATTTTCTAGTTTTGTCGAATTGCATTTGTTTCATAGGGCAGGGATGTTAACAATCTTATTGCAAATTTTCAGGAATATGAAATTGATAAGACACTGGGAATCAGAGGACCAGAGGATGTAGCCAAATTGGGGATTGCAGAATATAACAGTCAGTGCCGAGCAATTGTGATGCGATATTCTACTGAGTGGAAGGTATTTTTGGTTATTTTAAGTAGAATGAAAAAAAACTCTAGCTTTTAAATGGGGGTTGAAATGTTTTATGGTTCCTTGTGCTTTTTATGAGATGTGCCCAAAAGTGTAACAAAAGAGGGGTTGATAATCCTCTTTAAAGGAGTGTTTAGCTTCCATCTTCAACTCCATTACTTAAACTGTTAGCTTAAACTGAACCCTTTCTTTTCGGATTTCTATGTGCTTGATTGGTCTTCCATGTTTAATCTCCTACCTACCCACAGTATATGACAGGAATCATGCTGTCCTAGCAAATAGATTAACTTGAATCTTGGCAATAAAAAAATTCAGATGTTAAAAACAATTCACATTTGTACCCATTGTTTTATATTGACTCCCATCTTGCCCACTGCTTCTCTTAGTAATAGAGCTCCCACAACTGGTACATTTTAGTAACTGTCTGGTGCCAGCAGAGCTCTTGTCCTCTCTTATTCTGATGTGCTTAGGAACAAAGGTCCTCAACTCCCCCTTTCCTCTGTGGCTCTCAGATCAATATATATGTACAACTTAAAAACATGTCTGGCTTTTATTTTTTTCCATCTTTACTCTCTTACCACTTTGACTGTCAAATTTGCTATTCTTCAGAAGTAACATCATCCCCTTCTCAGTGTATCATATCAGAAGGCCTATGATGCTGATAAGTCTCATTGGTGTTGTTCACTTTGTTCACTAAGGTGATTCTGTCAGGTTTCTCCATTGTAAAGTTGCAGTTTTTCCTTTGTAATTAGTAAGTACCCTGTTCCTTATCATACTATGACTCAGTAATTTTAGCAACCATTGATGATTCATGCCAGCAACCGTTAGACTTGTGGTGTTTGCCAAATGGTAGTTTTGGTAGACTTTTATAAAAGAATGTTAATACTTGTAAATAACATTCCCTGCATGTAGGATGAATGCCAAGAAAACTTGTTCTTAACCTTACAAAATGTGTTGTTTACAGTATACAGTTACTTGAACCATTGATTGTTCTGTTTTTCCAAAATCATCATATGTAGTGATAATAGAAGTAAAACAAACTGCTATACAATAACAAATACCATTGTCTAAAAACTCTAATATTCATATTTTTTAAGTCTACTATTACCAGACTTGGCCGATGGATTGACTTTGACAATGACTACAAAACTCTCTATCCACAATTCATGGAATCTGTCTGGTAAGTTTATTTGAAGTTGAAATATAATGACTATTTTGTTATATTAGGTAGTAGAGATGCTCTAGCATGAATCCGCTTGTTTTCAGATCCACAATTATCTGAAATCTTTGGGGATGTATTTGTTTTGTTTCTGTTTTTAAAGACTTAATTTTGCTGTGAACCTAAAAATGCTCTAAAAAAATAAAAGAGGAAGCTATACAGATTTCCCATACACACTGTGCCTCCACAGATACATAGCCTCCTCCATTATCAACATCCCCCACCAGAGTGATACATTTGTTACAATTCATGAACCTACCTTGACAGATCATAATCACCCAAAGTCCAGAGTTTACATAAGGGTTCACTCTTGTTATGCATTCTGTGGATTTGGACAAATGTGTGATGACATATATCCATAATTCTAGAATTATGCATTGCCCTAAAATTCCACTGTACTCCACCTATTCGTCCCTTCCACCCCTAGGTTTATTTTTGAATTCAGTAAATTTTGGATTCTAGAAAGGTATTAGGTTATCCATATGTTCTGTAGTATATAATGGCCCTAGCAGATTGAGCAGCAACCTGTAATCAATTTCATTAGTGTTTCTATATCAGAACATATAACTATTCACACTAAGTAAAATAAATGAAGAATATAAATGGCCTGATGTGAGTTAAAGGTTTTTTTGTCAAATTAACTAGTACCAAATTTTAGGAAAATTAGGTTTCAGAAATGGGTTTGTTTGTTTGAAGGAATTAAGTCTAAGAGGTGTGTACTTGAATTTTTTACTAAGAGAAGTTGTATATGCAGTCACTGTTTCATGAGTTTCGAAATGAACTTTGCTTCCTTTTACTATTATAAGACAACTGTTGCAATGCCAGTCTTTTTTTTTTAATCTATTTTATTTATTTTTGGCTGCATTGGGTCTTTGTTGCTGCATGTGGGCTTTGTCTAGTTGCAGTGACTGGGGGCTGCTCTTCGTTGCGGTGTGCAGGCTTCTCATTGCTGTGGCGTCTCTTGTTGCAGAGCACAGGCTCTAGGCATGCGGGCTCAGTAGTTGTGGCACACGGACTTAGTTGCTCCGCGGCATGTGGGATCTTCCCGGACCAGGGCTCGAACCCATGTCCCCTGCATTGGCAGGCAGATTCTTAACCACTGCACTACCAGGGAAGCCCAATGCCAGTCTTGATAGGTGATTTAACCTGAGCCTCCTACAATAGTCTGAGAATCATTATGTATCATTAATGGGCAAATAGTTATTATGGTTGCAAAATGACCTATGTACATAACTCAGGCCTTGAGGGAGTCCTACTTTTGTTAAATTATGCAAGATTACAGGTGAGTTGCAAAGCTCTTTTGTAGGATACATATTTTTGTGCTGCACTGTAGGTGCTTGTGCCTCTTACTGTCGTCCTATCTACCTGATTACATTTCTGTTAGTCAAGATCTGTTGCACATGCTTGGCACATGCCTTTGCCTTTGAGGAGCTATATACCGTGGGACAGTTCTCAGACCCTCTGACTCTGATGTGCCCCTGTGGGTGCATCTCCAGACCCATGTACCCAAGGGTGAGAGCTGATTAAACTCTCTGACGTGGCAGAAACTTTGGACAGGGGGGCTTCCCATTTCACTGAGTAGTTGGAGTTCTCATGATTAGGGCATTCTAAAAAGCAGGGTTTCTCTTAAACTTCTGAAAAAGAAGGTACTCTTTATGCTCTAGATCAGGACAGTTTAGCACTTAAATGTGGTTAGTATGACCAAGAAACTGAATTTCTAATTTTAATAAATTTAAATGAGCACATGTGGCTAGTGCTACCATGTTGGACAATATAGCTCTACATCAGACTTCTTAATTTACATAAAACATACTTGAATCGGGGGAAAACCGTTTTCAAAGCCTCTTGCTATTAGAATGTTAGTTATTCCTGAGGAACATGTTGGCATATAAATAAGGCATATAGACCTAGGGTGAATATTAAAAAAATAGTAGGAGATACATTTAAAATGATAACATTAATTTAATGGTGATAATTTAGATTGAGTTGGTGCTTTTGAGTATATAAAGTACTTCCACATGAATTTTCCCAGGTGATCCAGAAAGTCCTGTGGATTGGGTTAGGACCCTCTTTGAGGTAAAGGCGAGTGGTTGTGACTTGCTTGAGATCACTCAACTAACTATATGGCTCTTAGGCTTGAATCTTGGTCTTATGATACAAATCTGACACTTTTCCTCTGGTCTCCTGTTAATGTCCTTGCATCAGAGTATATAATTTAAGATTGAGTTTAAACTTGGGAAATTTGTTACAAGATGTCACCTTTTAGGCTTTGTCCAAAGCCAAAGGAATACCATGAAAATACTTGCAGTTTTACATAAAAATGTATTTTAACAAATGGGAGAGAATTTAGTTCATTTATTGTGCCAAGTACATAGGAATCGAACTGTAAAAATGAGTTAAAGACAAGTAAGGATTCCTACCAAATGAATTCTGGCACCCAATTGGGAAAGATGAGTAGTCACCACAGGAGAACCTGGGATGACTGTTTTCCAGTGTCTTGCTACATTTAGCTTAAAGCAACATGTTTAAGTGTTTGATAAAAGTTTTTGACTGACTGTAGGAGAGAGATCTGATCCTAATCCCAGTGGTTTATACTTTTTAAATTGCCTCTGTAAAACTGTCCATTACAGTGAAATTTAAGCAGTATACTAGAAAACTATTAAGAAAAACAAAAAGTCTGGGCTTCTCTGGTGGTGCAGTGGTTGAGAATCCACCTGCCAATGCAGGGGACACGGGTTCGATCCCTGGTCCGGGAAGATCCCACATGCCGCGGAGCAACTAAGCCCCTGCACCACAACTACTGAGCCTGTGCGCCTAGAGCCCGTGCTCCGCAACAAGAGAAGCCACCGCAATGAGAAGCCTGCACACCGCAACGAAGAGTAGCCCCCGCTTGCTGCAACTAGAGAAAGTCCGCGCGCAGCAACAAAGACCCAACACAGCCAAAAATAAATAAATAAATAAGTAAATTTAAATTAAAAAAAAAAAGTCTGAAATCCCAACCATAGTTAACATATTGGTGAAAATCTACTTTTTTAGCATTTCTAAAAATGTAAATATGTATACTGATACATACAGTTTTACATAATTGGTACCTCATTGTACAGTATGGTGTCAGTTGCTTTTCTCAGTCAACATCAAGTCATGAACACCTTTCCATGTCAACAGATATTTGCACTTTTAATGTCTACATAATATCTCATTATACTGATGTGTTGTAATTTACCAGCTATTCACCAGTTGAGAGACATTGTGTTTCCACTTCTTTGGCTGTGAGAAACTACAAACAGAAACTGGCATAAATGTTTGCATTTGGGAAAATAGAATTATGGTTATGTAATTGTAAAATTCTGTCTCTTTACTTGCCAGGTGGGTCTTCAAACAGCTCTATGATAAAGGCCTTGTTTATAGAGGAGTGAAAGTCATGCCCTTTTCCACTGCATGCAATACTCCACTTTCCAACTTTGAATCTCACCAGAATTACAGGGTATGTGAGATGTCATTGGCGTTAAGTTATGTACTCAGAAGTTAAATGGCTGTGGTGATCATGGTAACTTAGTCCCAGTGTGGAATGTTAGCCTGGGGAGTGATGTGAATGATGTGTCTTAATGTGATAGGTTTTGCTTGTTTTAACCATATTTTGATGCCTCTCTTTGTTTAATAAGTCCAGCTCTGCTCTATTTTCCTCCAGTCACTGTTTCATAAGGGTTATTGCTTAGGGTGTTTTTGTGCCTCATCTGAGGCTTTGTAATATCATTTATTTGTTAAAAGTACTTGGAGGAAAATCTGATTTGCGATTGGTGGTGTGTTATGATCTTCGATGAATGGAATAACTTGCTGTCATTGGTATAAGAGTTTAGACATGTCTGTTGTTTACAAAGTGTACTGCTTTACCTTATCCAGGGAGATAGTAAAGACTGTAAGTCTTCAGGAATAAGAACTGTCTGTTCTCTTGTATGTATATTCAAGGGGTGTTTTATTTCTGAGTTTATCTAACCCTCTTTGTTTTTAAAGGATGTTGATTTGTTTGGAATTCTATCTCATGGCTAAGGTTTGGAAAAGAGAAATGTGCTGTAAATAAACAAACTGTGGTATATTTACCTACATATCATTATTATTAACACTTACATTTCAAAAGCACTTTTCGTCTTACAGAATGCTTTCAACATCCCATTGGATCGTTGCATATCCTTGTGAGGTGGGCATGATGATGCCTGCCTGTTGTCCCCTAAATACCCTTCTATGGCGGTGCTCATGTTATTACGTTTTTTTTAATAAAATATTTTAAGCACATAAAAATGTAGAGAATAATATACTAACTATTGAGTACCAAAGACTGAAGTTTTGTCAAATCTTAAAATATTGCTGTATTTGCTTACTTTTTAAAAACACTTTAACATGGAGAATTTCAAGCATATACAAAAGTAGACAGAATAGTTAATTAACAGAATAATTAACTCCCATGTCCTATCATGTATCCCCTACAATCTCTATGGTCAATCCTGCCCCATCTACACACTCCACTTATTTCTCCCAGACCCTTTTTCAAAAGCAAATTTTAGACATATCATTTTATCAATAAGTAATTCATTATATATCTTTAATAGATAAGAAATATTTCTTTAACATTACCAGAGTACCATTATCACACCTTAAAAAGTCATTATCAATCATTTTTAATATTCTTAATATTAAATATTCTGTAGTTGTTTAACTCCTGGATATCATCAGTGTTCACATTTCTATTTGTCTCATAAACAGCATCCTTTTTTTCCCTCAGGTTATTTCTAGTTGGTTTTTTTTGTTTGTTTTTTCTTGTTTGTTTTGTTTTAATTGAGACATAAGGAAGGTTCATACACGGTAATAGTTGTCTTTTAGGTCTGTTTTAATGTGTAGGTCTCCATTTCTCTTTCTATGTTTTTCTTTTTCTTTTTTTTTCCCCCTTGCAAATTGTCGTTTGGGAAACAGATATTATCTTGTAGTTTCCCACAATCTGAGTTTTGATGATTACATCTCCATAATCTAATTTAACATTTTCTCTGTCCTCTGCATTTTATAGAAATACGTACTTCATTTTTATGTTTGTTTTGTTTATGGTTTTTTTGGTGGGGTGGGTTAAATTTTACCTATATTTCAATGCACTAATCTTAAGTATACCATTTAATGGCTTTCACGAGGAGAATTCCCTGGTGGTCCAGTGGCGAGTCTTCTGTGCTTTCACTGCCGAGGGCGCAGGTTCAATCCCTGGTTGGGGAAGGAACTAAAGATCCCGCAAGCCTCGCAGCATGGCCAAAAAATTAAAAAACAAAACACGGGTTTCACTAAATGCATCTGTTGTTGTTGATTTCAAATACATCAAATGTCACAGATAGCAGTTGATTAGTTTTGTCTGGTTCTGTACTTTGAAGAAGTGGAAAGATCCACTATGTATTCTTCTGTTTCTGGCTTTTCTCACTCAGCATTATGTTTGTGATAGTCATCCATGTTATGTGTAGTTTTGGATCTTTTGTTCTAATTTCTGTGTAGGTGAATATACCACAGTTTGTTTATTTATAGCACATTTCTCTTTTCCATTTCTTTCTTCACATCCTGATAGGTAACCACTATGCTGAATTTGGTGTTTCTTTTTCATGCATATTTTTATATTTTTGTTATCTATATAAGTATCCATAAACAGTATTTAGTGTCGTTCGCAAGTTTTTAAATCTCATTCATTGTACTTATTCTGCACCTTGCCTTTTATACTAAACATTATGTTTTAAAGTTTCTTCATATTGATACATGTAGCTTTAAGTTTATTTTTAACTGCTGTATAGTGTTTCATATAACAAATAGATTACAATTTATCTGTTCATTCTTTTGATAGATATTTGAGGTGTTCAGAGGGCACAGCCTTTTTTTTCTTTTTAAATGGTAACAATTGGTGTTGCTCCAAACGTTTTGTAATATAAATCCTTGTGTACTATGCTGGAATTTTCTTTGGTAACTAAATTTTTACATGTTAGAGCCCCATTATAGCTTGTTAGGTCCTAGGGTTTTCAAAGTTTATACTCTTCTATAAGTAAATAAATACATTCTCTTATTGGGAAAGAGCAAGCTGTACGGAACTAAATTGAGTTACAGAAGAAAGTCCTTCCAGCTTTTCCAAAAGGTAAACCAACTTGTGGTATATAAAAATATTTATTTTTTATATTGTCTAAATTTTTAGTGTTTAGAAGTCTGGTTGATGTGATTATTTATGAGGCTTATGCTCATTGTGGAAAATTTAGAAGCCATAGAAGATATAAAGAAGAGGGAAAAAAATTATAATCCCAGTACCCAAAGGAAATCACTATTAATGTTTTATTTAGATTTCCCTTTAGGGGCTTTTTAATTTTTTTATGTTTATTACTATACATACTAAAATTAATAATTTTTATATCTTAGTACCTATTTCCTGGCTTAATAAGACAACACTTTTTTGCTCCTCCATTTACTTGCTCTATTCCATATACTTGCACAAAATGAATATATATGTGAAGCCAACACCCAGATAAAGTTAAAGAAGAACCTTGTCAGTCAACCTGTCAAAAGCTCTCCCTTCTCATGGTCCCTTCAGTTTAGCATGTATCCCCCCACTCCTCTATAGCAACCACTGTCCTCACTTCCAACCTCATTGTTTGCTGATTCTGTACCAAATATAAATGGAATTGTCCAGTTTGTTCTTTTTTTGCGTCTGGCTTCTCTTGCTCAAGATTATGTTTGTGAAAGTCATCCATGCTGTGTGTAGTTGTAGATCATCATTTTAATTACTGTCTAGTATTTGACTTATCCATTCTAATGTCGATGGACATTGGGTAATATCCAATTTTTGGCTCTTATCAGTAGTACTACTGTGAGCATTCTGGAACTTGTCTTTTGGGGAGCATATATACACATTCCCAGGAGTGGGATTATTGAGTCATAAGGTATACTTACATTTAGCCCTAGTACAAGAGTTGGCAAACTTTGTAAAGGGCCAGATAGTAAATATTTTAGACTTTGTTGGCCAGATGATCTGTCAGTCCTGTCAAAACCATTCTTAGGTCTTGGGCTCTATAAAAACAGGTAACGGCCAGATTTGACCCATGGACCATGGTTCATTGCCTCCCACTCTAACCCCAAAGGGATTATACTTCCACTAGACAGTTCTGATTACACTGCATCCTTGCCAGCACTTAGTATTTTCTTTCTTTTTTCACTTTGGCCATACTATGAGTGTGTACTAAGGATTGTGTTTGTTTTTAATTTTTGGCATAATTTCAGACTTCCTGAAAAGTTGAAAAGAATTCTCATATACCCTTCAATTCAAATAAAGAATAACACTGTTTTCCAAAATCGTTATTTTATTGACCTAATTCTTTATGGACTTATTATAAAATAGATCATTGTAATAGTGAAACCTCATTTATGTATCCCACTTGCTACACTATAAATGTTTTATTTGTGACTACTAAGGTAATTATTAAAGCATTTTCTTTATGTAAAAAATGTATTTGGAATTTCTCGCTTTGTATTTTCTTTTTACAAATATGGCAGATTTTTTTTAAAGCTCAGTTTATTCTGAAAATAAAAGTTTATTTTATTCTTTAGGATCGGTTCGTTTTTCTTCCATGTCTACTATTATGGAGTCTGTAAAAGAATACTTTATCTCATTTTATTTCAGGATGTTCAAGATCCTTCAGTATTTGTAACTTTCCCTTTGGAGGAAGATGAAAATATATCTTTGGTTGCCTGGACAACTACTCCCTGGACTCTACCTAGTAACCTTGCCCTGTGTGTTAATCCAGATATGCAGTATGTGAAGATAAAAGGTAAGTGTGAGCCTGGTTACTTATGATCAATATGAATAAAGTAATTTTAATGAATTTTGGGAAAGAATGAAAGCTTACATTTCTTCCCTTTTTTTTTTTTTTTTTACTTTTTTTATTGAGGTATAATTGACATACATTATGTTAATTTTAGGCTTACAACAAAATAAACATTTGTGTACATCATGAAATGAACACCATAGTAAGTCTAGTTAACATTCATTACCATACATATTTACAGAACTTTTTCTTGCGGTGAGACCTTTTAAGATCTACTCTCTCAGTAACTTTCGAATATGTAATACAGTATTATTAACTATAGTTGCCATGCTATAAATTATATCCCCATACCTTATTTTATAATTGGAAGTTTGTACCTTTTAACTCCCTTTACCCATTCCGCCCCCCACACACACATACACACCCCTGCTTCTAACAACCACCAGTCTGTTCTCTGTATCCATGAGGTTTATTTTTGTTGTTTTGATTTCATTCTTATTCCACATATAAGTGAGATAATACATTACGTGTCTTTCTTTGACTTATTTCACTTAGCCTAATGCCCTCAAGGTCCATCCATGATGTTTTAAGCAGCAAACTTTCATTCTTCCTTACAGCGAAATAGCATTCCATTGTACATATACATACCATATTTTGTTCATCAATCCGTCCATTGATGGACACAGGTTGTTTCCATAATTTGGCTATCATAATTAATGCTGCGATGAACATGGGGTGCAGATATCTTTTCAAGTTAGTGTATTCATTTTCTTTGTATAAATACCCAGAAGTAAAATTACTGGATCATATGTAGTTGTATTTTTAATTTTTTGAGGAACCTCCCATACTCTTTTCCATGGTGGCTACACCAATTTACATTCCCATCATCAGTGCAGAGATTCTCTCTTCTCCACATCCTTGCCCGCACTTGCTGTCTCTTGTCTTTTTGAAAACAGCCACTCTAACAGGTGTGAGGTGATACCTTATTGGGGTTTTGATTTGCATTTCCCTGATATAAGTGGTATTGAGCATCTTTTCATGTACCTGATGTATATCTGATTGTCTTCTTTGGAAAAATGTCTATTCAGATCTTCTACCCATTTTTTAAATTGGTTTGGTGGGATTTTTTGTTTGTTTGTTTTGCTATCAAGTTGTATCAGTTCTTTATATATTTTGGATATTAGCCCCGTATCAGCTATATGATTTGCAGATATTTTCTCCCATTCAGATGGTTGCCTTTTCATTTCGTTGATTACTTTTGCTGTGCAAAAGCTTTAGTGTGATGTAGTCCCACATTTTTTTTGTTTGTTTTTATTTTTGCTTCTGTTTCCTTTGCTTTTGTTGTGAGAGCAAAAAAAAAAAAAAAAGACATTGCCAAGACCAATGTCAAGAAGTTTATCAACTATGTTTTCTTCTAGGAATCTTATGGTTTCAGGTCTTATGTTAAAGTCTTTAATCCATTTGCGTTAATTTCTGTATATGGCATAAGAGAGTGGTCCAGTTCTCCCAACACCATTTATTGAGGAGATTCTCCTTTCCCCATTGTATATTCTTGGCTCCTTTATTGTAAATTAATTGTCTTATGTGTGAGTTTATTTCTGGGCTCTCTGTTCTGTTCCATTGATCTATGTGTTTGTTTTTATGCCAATACCATACTGTTTTGATTACTAGAGCTTTGTAATATAGTTTGAAATCAAGGAGTGTTGTGCCTCCAGCTTTGTTCTTCTTTCTCAAGATTGCATGGACTATTCAGGGTCTTTTGTGGGTCCACATAAATTTTAAGATTGTTTATTCTATTTCTGTGAAAAATGCCATTGAAATTTTGATAGGAATTGCACTCAATCTATAGATTTCCTTCAGTAGTATGGACGTTTTAACAATATTAATTCTTCAAGTCCATGAGCATGGAAAAACACTTTTCCATTTATTTGTGTCTTCCATTTCTTTCATCAATGTTTTAAACTTTTCAGTGTCTAGGTCCTTCATTTCCTTTGCTAAGCTTATTCCTACATATTTTATTCTTTCTGATGCAATTGTAAATGCAATTGTTTTCTTAATTTCTCTTTCTGATAGTTCATTATTGGTGTATAGAAATGCAACAGCTTTCAGTATATTGATTTTGTATGCTGCAACTTTATTGCATTTATTTATTTTTTTTAAATAAATTTATTTTTATTTATTTTTGGCTGCGTTGGGTCTTCGTTGCTGTGCGTGGGCTTTCTCTAGTTGCGGCAAGCGGGGGCTACTCTTCGTTGTAGTGCACGGGCTTCTCATTGCAGTGGCTTCTCTTGTTGCAAAGCACGGGCCCTAGGTGCATGGCCTTCAGTAGTTGTGGCACACAGGCGCAGTAGTTGTGGCTCGCGGGCTCTAGAGCGCAGGCTCAGTGGTTGTGGCACACGGGCTTAGTTGCTCTGCGGCATGTGGGATCTTCCCAGACCAAGGATCGAACCTGTGTCCCCTGCATTGTCAGGAAAATTATTAACCACTGTGCCACCAGGGAAGTCCCTCCATTTATTTTTTAGTTCTGAGTTTTTGGTGGAGTCTTGAGTTTTCTATATGTACTATCATATTATCTGCAAATAGTTTTATTTCTTCCTCTCCAATTTGGATACCTTTTATTTCTTTTTCCTGCCCAATTGTTCCGGCTAGGACTTCTAATACTATGTTGAATAAAAGTGGCAAGAGTGGGCATCTTTATCTTGTTCTTGATATTAGAGGAAAAGCTTTCAGTTTTTCACCAAAGAGTATGATGTTAGCTGTGAGCTTGTCATATATGGCCTTTATTATGTTGAAGTACATTCCCTCTAAAAGAGGCATTTTTAGTAGAAGTTGTTCAAGTAATTTTATCTAGCTACAAAGATTATCAGGATAAAGTTGGGGGTTTTTTGTTTGTTTGTTTGGTTGGTTTTTGGCCACACCACACAGCTTATGAGATCTTAGTTCCCCAACCAGGGATCGAACCCGGGCCCCCGGCAGTGGAAGCATGGAGTCCTAACCACTGGACCGCCAGGGAATTCCCAAGGATGTTGTTATTATCAAGTAACGAAAAAATCTCTTAACTCCCTGGGTTTGTGGAAGGCAGGGCCTGGATATGTATTGTTTAGGGCTATGCCCTTATAACCCATTACCTAGAACAAAATAAGTATTCAATAAATGTCAACTAAATGAATGAATGCTTAAAAGTCTTATCATGATAGATAGGAGGAAATAAATAGACAATAGATGGCTCACACTAGAAATAGAACACAGTTAATTCATTAAGGAAAACTGAGTTGGGTACAATATTAGAGAACATCTGAAATTTTCTCAGAAAGTTGCTTAAGTCATGCTTAAGTATTATTTTAAAAATATTCTTTACTCTGATTTTTAAATAGACATCAGTATTAGTAATCAGGACATAGTTTATACTTATAACTTAATAAACTTATTACAAATTATACAAAAAATAAATGTATTTACTAGAATCAGTAAAGCCATTGGGGCTGGGAGGTAGCATGAACTCTCTGGTCACATGTCTTATGATTTATTGTTTGGGAATCTGTTCTTAGGTATGTCATAATCACTCATATGTGCTAATAACCCTGGGAAAATTTGTCTTTTAATAAAATTTCTTAGAAACCCAGAAAGCCTCTACTAAATAATTTTCTAGTGGTGAATACATAGGTATGGTGTTATGTAGCAGGATATGTTTTGGAGGGAGAAATCTGATAATGAGTTTCAAATAGCACAACAAAGCCAGTTAGCTTCCAGTGTACTTCTAAAGCTGGAAATAATCCAACTGTTTGAGCCTCCTGAAAGGATAACCATGCCTGTTTCATGTTGGTGAATTCCAAGGCTTGAGGCAAGGGATCCAGAAAGGAAGCTGTAAGAAGTGGACAGAGTGAAGGTCAAGAGTATATTTTCAGGAGTTTAGAGGAAAATAATATAAGAAAACATGTGGAACACGTCTTAGTTTACTGATTCCTACTCCCCTCTTCTACGTGTCCAAGCAGCTAGTTTATCTACTTATTTCCCCTGGCCTAGGAAAAGGACTATTTTTTTACCCAGAATTTCCTTCTTGGTCCAGTGTAGAAGTAAATACTACTTTTTTTTTTTTTTTTTAGTTTTTTATTTAATTTTTATTTTATATTACAGTATAGTTGATTTACAACATTGTGTTAGTTTCAGGTGTACAGCAAAGTGATTCAGTTATACATACACATATATCTATTCTTTTTCAGATTCTTTTCCCATATAGGTTATTACGGAGTATTGAGTAGAGTTCCCTGTGCTATACAGTAGGTCCTTGTTGATTATCTATTTTATATATAATAGTATGTATGAATCCCAATCTCCTAATTTATCCCTCCCCGCAACCTTCCCCTTGGTAACCGTAAGTTTGTTTCCTAAGTCTGTGAGTCTTTTTCTGTTTTGTAAATAAGTTCATTTGTATCATTTTTTAGATTCCACATATAAGTGATAACCATATGATATTTGTCTTTCTCTAACTTACATAGTATGATAATCTGTAGATCCATCCGTGTTGCTGCAAATGGCATTGTTTCATTCTTTTTTATGGCTCAATAATATTCCATTGTTTGTTTATTTTTGATGTAGAGCTGCATGAACTGTTTTTTATATTTTGGAGATTAATCCCCTGGCGGTCTCTTCGTTTGCAAATATTTTCTCCCATTCTGTGAGTTGTCTTTTCCTTTTGTTTGTGGTTTCCTTTGCTGTGCAAAAGCTTTTAAGTTTAATTAGGTCCCATTTGTTTGTTTTTGTTTTTATATTCATTACTCTGGGAAGTAGATCCAAGTATTGCTGTGATTTATGTCAAAGAGTATTCTGCCTGTGTTTTCCTCTAAGAGTTTTATAGTATCTGGCCTTACATTTAGGTCTTTAATCCATTTTGGGTTTTTTTTCTGTATGGTGTTAAGGAGTGTTCTAATTTCATTTTTTTACATGTAGCAGTCCAGTTTTCCCAGCACCACTTAGGAAGAGACTGTCTTTTCTCCATTGCATATTCTTGCCTCCTCTGTTGTAGATTAATTGACCATAGGTGTGTGGATTTATGTCTGGGCTTTCTCTCCTGTTCCATTGATCTATAAGTCTGTCTTTGTGCCAGTACGATGCTGTTTTGATTACTGTAGCTTTATAGTATAGTCTGAAGTCAGGGAGCCTGATTCCTCCAGCTCCATTTTTGTTTCTCAAGATTGCTTTGGCTATTCGAGATCTTTTGTGTTTCCACACAAATTTTAAGATTTTTTGTTCTAGATCTGCAAAAAATGCCACTAGTAATTTGATAGGGATTGCACTGAATCTGTAGATTGCCTTGGGTAATATAGTCATTTTGACCATATTGATTCTTCCACTCCCAGAATGTGGTATATCTTTCCATCTGTTTCACCTTTGATTTCTTTCACCAGCGTCTTACGGTTTTCTGAGTACAGGTCTTTTGCCTCCTTAGGTAGGTTTATTCCTAGGCATTTTATCCTATTTGATGCAATGATTAAAAAGAAAAAAAATTACATTTCTTTTCTTTTCTTTTTTTAGTTAATTAATTAATTTATTTTTGGCTTCATTGGGTCTTCGTTGCTGCGTGCGGGCTTTCTGTAGTCGCGGTGAGCCAGGGCTACTCTTCGTTGCAGTGTGTGGGCTTCTCATTGCGGTGGCTTCTCTTGTTGCAGAGCACAGGCTCTAGGCATGCAGGCTTCAGTAGTTGTGGCACACGGGCTCAGTAGTCGTGGCACACGGGCTCAGTAGTCATGGCTCGCGGGCTCTAGAGCGCAGGCTCAGTAGTTGTGGTGCACAGGCTTAGTTGCTCCGTGGCAGGTGGCATCTTCCTGGACCAGGGCTTGTGTGCCCTGCATTAGCAGGCGAATTCTTAACCACTGCACCACCAGGGAAGTCCTACATTTCTTTTTGGAGTAAAAATAGAAGTTTTTGAAAAAGTATTAGATTTAATCAGAAGAATAACCTCTAAGAGCATTTTCATTTCTGATTGAAAAATTAACACAAAACATAAAAATTAAAATTAACACAAAAAAACATTGTACAGAGATATAAAAAGTAAAAATTTCATATAATTTTCAGATTATAATACTTTTATGCATCATGCTCCTATTACAGATGAAGAACCTGAGATTCAAAGGGGTTGGCGTATCATTGCTATTAGGAATCTCCAGTATGTGTTTTCTCAACACCGCCAAGCAATTAAATCAATTCAAGCACTAGCTATCTGGAGCTAGAGTCAGATAACACAGGTCAAGAGCTTAGTCCTACAAGACTGCCCCCTGCCACTGCACCCCCCCCTTTCAGATGTCAGTCACAAGTTCCGGTTGTCACCTGGGCTTCTCACCAACCCATGACTTCCTCCTTGGGTCTGAAGAGCAACTCACAGAACTCAGAAACATTGTACTTGCTAGATTACCGGTTTATTATAAAAGGATATTGTAATGGATACACATGAACAGCCAGAAGAAGAAGTGCATAGGGTGAGATCTGGAAGGGTAGCAAGCACAGGAACTTCTCTCCCCAGAACTGGGGTGGGCTACTCTCATAGCATGTGGATGTGTTCACTAACCTGGAAACTCTCCAAACCCCATCCTTTTGGGTTTTTATGGAGGCTTTATTACATGGGCACAATTGATTAAATCATTGGCCATTGGTGATTGAACTCAATCTCTGACCCCTCTCTCCTCCCCAGAGGGGGCTGGAGGTGGAGTATGAAAGTTCCAACCCTGTAGCCATGTGCTTGGTTCACCATCCTTAGGTTACCTAGGGGTTTTACAAAAGTCACTCCATTAATGTAACAAAAGACACCTTTGGTTCCCATCACTTAGGAAATTCCAAGGGTTTTAAGAGCTTTACCAGAACAGGGATTAAGACCAAATATATATTTCTTATTATATATCATAGTATCATAGAATTGGTACCAGAACTTGAGACCTTTGTACCTTTCAAATATTCCCTGGTGTCAAGTTAACCATAGTCTCAAAGAGGCCCTTTCCGTAGAGATTTATATGAAAAAAGAAGGTTGGTACCTTCAGGTTTCTGTAGTTTATGGGGAGCAGGGGGAAGTCAGGGAAAGAAAAGAAAAACTCATAGCCAGAAAAAGAATCTGTCTTACAAGACAGTTAACTTGATTCACAATAGCTTGTGCTATCAAGGGAAGAATATTGAGAAAGGAATGGGAAAGTGTTGGGTGTCAGATATTTTTATCATTATTTAGCTGTGCCTTAGGAGTAGCTAAGACCAAGAGTTGGTTTCTAACGATATCAACTGGGAAGGAGCTGTTTCCACATAGAGCCTGGCTCTGGTGTCTACTGCTGCTTCTCCCTGCAAGTGCATTTCTGTCTGTTATAAGTTTCCTGTGTTTCCTGTGGGTCATGGTCATTCCGTAGTGAGCCTGACAGCCTTAAAGGCCATCTGGCTGAGATTTCAATCATGTCATTCATCTGCCTGCATACAACTCTTTTACTTCTTGGACCATGTGTTCTGTGTTTTTTTCAGAAAATATAGACTCCACTTATAATGAAGTTCCTGTGAGGTCAGAACTGGTGGGTGGCAACATTATTTGTGGTAGTTTTTCAGTGAATTGCAAAGGCCTTCACAATGATCCATAGATGCTCATTTTTCTTACAGCCTTAGTATATTCTTGGGTATAGCTTTAGTATATTCTTGGGTATGTCATACTTTACATGTGGACGTTTAAATTAACCTAAATTTTTGTAAGGCAATTTGTCAGTATCTTATTAAATTTTAAATGTTTATGCATTTGTTTCAGCTTTTCTCTTCCTAGGATAGTATCCTCCAGAAATGTTTCCAGTATGGGTACAAAGACATGTATAAGGATATTCGTTATCCCAGTGTTCATAGCAGTAACAATTTGAAAACAGTTTAATTGTCTAGCATGAATTGGTATGTTAAAAAAACTTGTACCTCCATAAGATGGAATACTATAGAGCTATTTAAAAGAATGAGAAAATCTATATGTGCTAACATATGAGAAAATGTTCACAACGTATTATGTGAAAACAAATTACAAAACTGTATTGAGTTATATCCCATAATTATTAAGTTACATGTTTACATAATATGTATGTTAATATATACATAGAAAAACACCTGGAGGAATAGACACTGAAATGATAGTGTCGAGGTGGGGGGCGGGGTGGGGTGGGGAGTATGAGATTATGGGAAACTTTTACTTTGTGATCTTCTTGGTTTGCTAATGTTACGGATTTTAAACACTCATATATATTACTTTCGGTAGGAGAAAATAAAGATTAATTTACTTAAAATGAATAGAGGTGTGGTTAACAACAACTGATGAGCTGCCTTAACAGCATTTGATGTTTTTGTCTTTTTCGTATTTGGAAAGCACGTGTGCCCTAGCGTTCTTTGTGGTATTCCTCTGTCAGTGCTGAGCACATTGGATGCAGGTGATATAGGAGCCCCTGGAGGGAAAAATATGCAGATGCGTGTCTTTAGCGTAAGCCAAAGCCTGAATATCATTGAAGTGCACTTTTTCCCTTGCTCTCATAGATGCTGTCAGAGGAAAATTATACATTTTAATGGAAGCCAGATTATCAGCCCTCTATAAATTGGAGAGTGACTATGAGATCCTTGAAAGGTGACTATACAAATCATTGATTTGTACGTGTGTGTGTGTGCACGTGCATGTGTGTGTCTTTAGCTTTAAAAAGTGAGATACCTTATTGCCCAAAAGCTATATTATTCAAGTTTAGTTTTAAGTACTAATACCAAGTACATTCAGGTCACACATTCCAGCACTAATGATTTAGGAACAGGGAAACCAGAAGGGAATGGTAACTTGATGTGGCTGCAGCCTCATTTCTTTGATGATTTTAATTGTGAGTTTGCCTTTCTCTTTTTTCTAGATTTCCTGGTGCCTATCTCAAAGGCAAGAAATACAGACCCCTGTTTGACTATTTTATAAAGGTGAGCTTAGAGACTTCTACCACAGGAGCTCTCCACAACCCATGTATTTGATAACTGGAGTGGTATTTATATTTTCTTATTGTTATATTGTTCATACAAGTGTGCCTAAATCCAAAAATCTGTTTTAGTATTACAGAAATTAAATTCTGTTTGTATTGCCTTCTTGTTTTAGTAATTAAAATCCTATAGGAATTTTTAAATACCTTTCTCAAATTACATAAGGAATCAGTTACATTGATAAGATTTAATGTGTGTATATTTGTATTGTTTATAGTCTACACATCACCCAGGAAAGTCGTTGAGGTGTTTTTTGTTTTTTGAGTTTTGTTTTTACAAATTTAATATAGTGCTCAGATAGTGCTTTTACAAAACTGTGTGTGTAAAAGTAAACAGAGTTCATTTCAAGGAATTGATGAGGTGGGTGCTCTAAGCTCAGACATTTAGTAACTTAGTTCTTATAAGAATCACAAAGCTATTTTATGTGGTTTTCCATTTTCTGGCAACAGAATCCACAGCTGTAGCTGTAAACCCCACCACCAACAACAAAAGAATAAAGTCAGCAGGAATTTCCTGTTGGTTCTTATTTATAGGTCTTGGAGTGAAATAATGAGCAACGCTCTCAGACCTGGTTTTACACATTATGTGGAAATTATATTCAGTTGGATGTAGCATTAGCCAGCAAAACCTTACACCATAGCCCAGGATAAAATATTTGCTTACCTCTGTTCTGATTCAGTGTAGGGATAGAGTTTGGCTGATGCAGGTGATCTCTGCCATTTGGGCTCTGTCCACAACATCACATCTGCCTCTACATTTTTGTGCACCTGAGTGTTTTCCCATGTTTCTTATCTCCTAACTAATGGCATTCCTCCTCATTCCATGTTGCTGCTGATGGATTTCCAAACACTTTACCTGGTCTGGTCCCTCCCTGTGAGCCTGCAGTCATTTGCCAGCACATTCCTCACTGGGTATTCTCCACTTGACACAAGGCAGTCCTACTCTCTAACCACATTCCCTAATGTTGATTTAAACATATCCTTTGCTTCCATCACACTGACCCTTTCTTTTCCTCCCTCCCTGCCTTTGTTTTTATTGTCTTCCTCCTCTTTTTAAAAAAAACCCTCACCTTTCTTTAATGTCATATCAGCTTGACACTCTTCAAGGCTAAACTCAGGTGCCATCTGAAAAAAAAGCATTTTTTGAAATGCTTCTTTGGTTTCTCCCTCTGAAAAATATCATTCCTGCATTCTTCTCTTCTGTATCATAACATGTTTTGTTTTTTCTTGTAGTTGTTTTTATTTGTCTTAAAACCTCTTACACTAGATCCCTTTGAGAACCTAAGGAAAGTTTAACCCTCTCAGAAAATGCACATGGACACAATAGATAGGAACTTTAGGTTAAATCAGAAGTCTGTCTGGAATATGCACTCAGTTCATACTGATCTAAGTTATTTAAGAACAACAACTGTCCATTCATTTAGCTTCCTGAAATTTCTAGAACATTTGGTGAGTTTTAGAAAGATGCTGCAAATTCTTTGAAGACAAAAATCGTCTGGTGTATACCTAAAATACACATGTTCTGAAATATTAAGTGGGAGCTATGAGAGTAGATGCTGTCTGTGAAGGACAGCACTATAGCTCCCTGTGTGAATGCTGACCCAGTTCAGCCTTGGCAGGGGAAGGATCTCAAACTGGACTTCGAGAGATAGGAATGCAATGCAGGGTTTCTTTGTTAGAAACCCTCTACAGTTAGAAACAGTAAGATACCTTTGTATTCCCTGTTCTTACATCTAAGAACCCACATATTATCTCTCCATGTTTAAACTATTGAAGACATACCTTTTAGCACCTATCATACCACACCAAAAATATTTCCAGGTGACTTGGGTTATAGCAATTAAAAATTCAGGGCTTCCCTGGTGGCGCAGTGTTTGAGAATCTGCCTGCCAATGCAGGGGACACGGGTTCGAGCCCTGGTCTGGGAAGATCCCACATGCCGCGGAGCGACTAGGCCCGTGAGCCACAGTTGCTGAGCCTGCGCGTCTGGAGCCTGTGCTCCGCAACAAGAGAGGCCGCGATAGTGAGAGGCCCGCGCACCGCGATGAAGAGTGGCCCCCACTTGCCTCAACTAGAGAAAGCCCTCGTACAGAAACGAAGACCCAACACAGCCATAAATAAATAAATAAATAAAATTTAAAAAAAAAAGAAAAAAAAATTCATAGTTATTTTTCAAGTTTAGTTTTAAGTGAATGCCAAAGAATTAAAGAGTTGTGATATAGTTGAAAATAAAATTGCGTTTGGAACCAAAAGACCTTCTTTCAGGTCATTACTAGTTGTATGATTTGGGCAAACCATTTCATCTTTGTTCAGAGTTTGTTCATCTGTGAAATTCAAATACAACCAGAATATTTTTAAAACATGAGACTGCTGATGCCTTTTTCACAGGATTATAGGATTAAATGTGAAAATAATTTCTGAAAGTACTTTTTGCAAAGGCAGAGAGGTAAGAAAGCAAAGGGTCAGTTTGGCTGAAACAAAGGGTATGTGAAAAGAAATATTAAGAGATGAAGGTAGAAGAAGTAGGTCTGTAGTGTTATGTGTATGAACCTGACTTTATTGTTGTTACAAAGAAAATCAAACTGAAAACATTTCCCTGCAGTGTTACAGTAGATGGAATACCTGTAACTAGAACTTGTAACTCAGCTCCCATCCCGATTCTTCCAAGGTTTGCCTTTTATTACTGAATAACCTGAGCTGGACTGAAAGGAAAAGGAGCAGCAAAGCATATGCAGTGATTGAAAATATACCAGGAAGCGAATCGTTAAGGAAGCACATCATCTGAGACATTTTCACGATAAACTGCATTCTAGGGCAGGGGTGAGGTTGGAAGAACTGATGAAAAAGCACAGTTTTGTGGCGAAGGAAGTTAGAAATTTTTCTCTGCAAGTCTTCAAATAATTATTTCATTTATAAGTGATGAACTGTTATTCATGGAAACGATGTATTGAATTAGCATGTTTCTTCCCAATCTGAATTATTCTGTCTTTTCTATTTCTGAAAATAATTTTGCATGTTAAAAGATTTTTCAGGCTTTTACCAAAAACTGTTATTAAATTAATATTATGGTATGGTATTGTTTTATTCTTTAAGCCTGATAACCTTTCTTTTCCAGTGTAAAGAGAATGGTGCTTTTACTGTGCTTGTTGACAACTATGTGAAGGAGGAAGAAGGCACTGGGGTTGTACACCAAGCTCCTTACTTTGGTGCTGTGAGTAGTATATGTCTTGCAAATGCATTTATGAGAAGTAAACGTCAGTGGCCACTGAGTCGTGTGTGTGTGTGTGTGTGTGTGTGTGTGTGTGTGTGTGTGTGTGACAGGGAGAGAGAAGAGAGATGTTTCTCACTGTTGTTCACACTATGGAGTTAACCTCTTTTCAGGCTCACTGCCCCCAGAGATACCTTATAAAACTTGCATCTGTAATTCCTTCACCCTGAGCTGATTTTTGAAAATGGTGTGCTAAATCCTGAGTGTTGCTGGGCATTTCGTCTTTCTAAAAGGCATGCTATGTTTTCATTCATTCACTATTTACTTGCTATACACTTTGCCATTTATGATATGCAGTTCTGGGAGTTTTGACAAGGGCATAGAGTCATACAGTCACCACAACCATCAAAACGCTGAAAGGTTCCATCACCTTTGCTGTGTTCTTGACTAAATAAATACTATATGATCAGAAGGGAGAATTTGACCTCTTTCCTCAAGGCTGTGCAGTGCGGTTAATTTTAAGTTTTGCCCAGAGTAATTTTTCAAAAAGTGTAATCCTTTTAATGTAATTTGTATATGAATAAAACAAGAGCATAGGGATTAAGGGCACACATTTAGAACCAGAGCTCACCTTAGGTCAGAGCTCTACCACTAACAGGCCATCCCTGGGTAAGTTACTTAGCCTGTCTGAACTTCCTTTTCCTCCTCTGTGACATGGAATGATAGTACCTGCCCGTCTGGGTAACTACAAGGATTAAATGGAATCATCCATATAGAGCATTTAGCACAGTGCCTGACATTGTAAGAGTGTGTACAGTCACTGCTTGGGGTGTAGCACCCACTGGGGACGTACAAATTCCTCTTGGCTTGATCATTTTGTCAGAGAGGCAGTGAAGCTAGTCTGTCTCCGTTGGTCTTTTTTTTTTTCACACTTAATCTCTGCAGGGATTTTTATTATGGAAGTCTTCAAACATACACAGAAGTAAAGAAAATATAATAATTCCTTATGTTCACATTATCCAGCTGCTTTAATTATTAATTTGGAATTTCTGTTATATCTGTCTCGTTCCCTGTCCCCTTCCCCAACACCTTTTTTGGCTGGAGGGTTTTGTGGCAAATCCTCAACATCATATCTTTCATTTACAAATACTTCTGTATGCATCTCTGACTGATAAGGACTTTTATTTTTAACATAGCCACCATGCCATTATACCCAATAAAATTAACAATTGCTTAATATCACCTAATACCTGGTCAGTATTCAAGTTAGATGGAAAGTAAGCATTCTTGATAATACTATTTATTGAGTTTTAGGAACTAGTCAAATTTCAGCTATTCATTGTAATTTTAGGGTCAACTGGTGTCATTGTTCCACTGATAATAAATAATGAAAAGGTAACTTCTTGGTATGTATCTGTCCTGAATGCCAGGCAGGTTAATGTTATAGAAGATCAGATCTTTAAATTTCAGCCTTTAACCCCACTTGGTAGACGTTTTCCAAGAGACCTTCCATGTTGCGGCTTTGCCAGACAATGTGCTATGTGATCTCTCCACAGAGTCTATGCACTTCTACATGACCATGTTGAACGTTACGTGTTATTCTGGCTCCACTCAGGGATGCTGCTCTTAGCTAGTCGAATTGAGTAGGGCTGTTTGCTCTATACTAAATGGTTCAAATTGCTGGACTTTGGGGCTTGTCCTGTCCGTGTTGCTTAGTGTTTTTTTTTCAGGGTCTTCCTTCATGGCCAGGCTGTCATTGCCCTTGTTTGTCATGTGCCACACGCACATGTCGCATCACACTAGGCAGCCTCTCAGCATAGCGGGAGTTGAACACAGGCCCAGGTGGAACCATACTGGCTTTCCAGTTTATCTCGGCGTCAAACCAGGGTATGGTTTCACTATTTAGTCCAAGACAGTCCCTTTAATTTTAGATTCAAACAGCATAGCATGGAGGTAAAGACCTTGGACTCTAGAGCCAGGCTGTTTGGTTCTGAATGTGAGCATTGCCACTTTGCAGCTGAGTTATTTCTTTGTGCCTCAGCTTCTTCATCCGTAAAATGGAGATACTTGCTGGTTTGTCTGAGGGGAACACATGATGAAAACCTAGTACATCTATCTGCCTTCCTCACAGGATCATTGTAAAGGTTAAATGAGCTAATGTAATGTAATCAGATGTTCAGAGCACTGTTTGATATAGCACTTTATGTGTTTGCCCTGGTTGTTGTTAACATTGCTCAAAATGTATTCCTGAAGCATTGTGGTGTACCCAGGCTGCCTGGGGCCCATATTACTTATTTGTAAAGTGAATAGTTTGGGGGTTTTTTGTTTGTTTGTTTTATTTATTATTTTTTTTAATTTATTTATGCACGCCACACCACGCGGCTTGCGGGATCTTAGTTCACTGACAAGGGATTGATCCCAGGCCCTGGCAGTGAAAGCGCCAAGTTCTAACCACTGGACCACCAGGGAATTCCCGTAAAATGAATAATTTGGATTTAGATCACTGTTGCCATCGTTTCAGGCACTCCTTGACCGGATGCAAATCCATATGCACATCAAGCGTTGTGCAGTACTAAACAGTTCATGCCTTACACGTGTATGTTCTTCTGCTTTGTGCATACATGTATGTGTATACATGCTGCTGTTATAAATCAAATTTGATTTTGTTCTAATGTATTCATATGTGGCATCTTTCTTCTTACTTAGTGGATACTCAGCTATATTAGGGGTTTGTGAGTAATGGCTGGGAAGACTGATCTAATCCCCTAACCCTGCTATAGGGCTCTGGATTCTCTGAATGATCCTTGAGTTAACTTCAGTTGAGAGGATAATGAAAGTTGGATACATTTATATGTCAGAATACTGAAAAAGTCTCCTATAAATCTATTGCCTCATATGCTCCTCTCTTGCCACACCCACTCTTAACTGTTTTATTCTTCCCTTCTTCTACCTTTCTCCTTTTCCCCAGGATGACTATCGGGTCTGTATGGATTTCAACATCATTCAGAAAGACTCTGTCCCTATTTGCCCTGTGGATGCTTCAGGCTGTTTCACAGGGGAAGTGACAGATTTTGCAGGACAGTATGTGAAGGTCTGTATCTTTATGGCTTAGAAAGGTGTCAGTTTCATCGTACTTCTTTCATTAATCAGTTTTTTGTTAAATAGCTTCCATATGTGGGATTTTTTTTCCCCAGGAAGTAGATTTTGTTTTGTTTTGTTTGAGCATATAAAATCAGAAAAAATAGACATATTATCAGCTCCATTCCAAGGGTCTAGTATCTTCAGAGGAAGCATGCTGTAATTTCAAAGGTAGGAATCAGAAAAAGTGGGCTCTGGTTTGTGACTCCGGAAACAGCTTTGTGACCTTGGGGTAATCATTGCTGATTGAAAACTTCACTACCTTAAGTGGTCTGGAACGTACTTTAAAAGTACTTAAAGTTACACAGTGGCTGAAATGTGGACCAAGTATTTTTATAGTACATTTGTTATTTGTGCCTTTTATTCATAGTAAAGGTATCAAAATAACAAAGTTTAGTAATATACTTAATTATACTGTATTACTAAGTATTGTAGGATATTTTAATGGCTAGATTTTAAATTTTTTTTAAATAGGATGCTGACAAAAATATCATCAGGACCCTAAAGGAACAAGGTCGACTTCTTGTTGCCAGCACCTTCAGCCACAGCTACCCTTTCTGCTGGAGGTGAGATGAAATGTAGCTCGAGGTTCAGCTTTGTGGATACATTTGATATGTGTGCCCATTCCATCAGTTCATGGTTCCCATCTCATTTGTATCCTTTAGAGTTAGTGTCTGAAAACTTCATTCTTGTTTTAAGGAGAATTTTATGAATTCATGTATATAGTTATTTCATTACTTAGGTGTAAGAAACATAGGCATATACCAATATGTATTGTGTTGGGATCACAGTTCTCTAGGATGAGATATATCTCTAAAATTTTCTAATGGAATTTAGTGAGAAATATAATGTGCAATTTTTTTTTTTTTTTTGGCTGCATTGGGTCTTTGTTGCTGTGCATGGGCTTCTCATTGTGGTGGCTTCTCTCGTTGCGGAGCATGGGCTGTAGGCATGCAGGCTTCAGTAGTTGTGGTGCATGGGCTCAGTAGTTGTGGCTCATGGTTCCGGAGCACAGGCTCAGTAGTTGTGGCGCACAGGCTTAGTTACTCTGCAGCATGTGGGATCTTCCAGGACCAGGGATCGAACCCGTGTCCCCTGCATTGGCAGGTGGATTCTTACCCACTATGCCATCAGGGAAGTCCCTGTGATGCAAGTTTTAATATAACATCATACTATAAAGATGTGGGTGAAAATGGAATGTTCAATGGCATCACGTTTTGTTCCCATGTTTCCTCTTTGCTGAGGTTGACATCATTTCTTAGTCAACTGTCACACAAGCAGAACTATATTTTTTCTTGTTCTCTTATTAGCTTTCACCTTCTTGTGAAAGATGGAGGGAGATGACATAGACATTAGTATTTGCAATAGAAATAAATATCAGTAGAAGGCCTAATAGTTGGTGGTGATATCAGTAAGAAACTAAAGGTCAGTCTTACCCTTTGCCCCTGCATACCTCAGTCTGCCCAGCCACGTTCTGCATTTTTGCTTCCGCAGGTCAGACACTCCCCTCGTTTACAAAGCAGTGCCTAGCTGGTTCGTTCGGGTGGAGCATATGGTAGACCAGTTGCTGAGGAACAATGACCTATGTTACTGGTGAGCAATAAGTTGTGTGTCTTCATAATGTCCTTTGTCATGTAGTTAGTACTGGTTTATACTTCCCTCAAGTTATAGTAATTTTAAAAGCCATCTTTTGTTGTATATTGTAATAATAGCTATTTTTCTGTTTATTCAGGAACACAAAATAATTTAAATAATACTATATAACAGAAGAAACAGCCCTCTTATGACAGGACATATAGGGGAACATTTTTCTTTTTTAAACCCAATGGAAATGAGAAGTTGCCATTTATTTGATTTAAAGAATGGAATGACTTTGGAAAACTGGCTGTACTCTCAGAGTCCATTAGCTTTAAATAATAGTCATTTTCAGGATATACATTTATTTTTGGATATACCTACAAAAGCCATTTACACTTACTATTTTTGACACTTGTTGAGTTCCTAAAGTATGGCGATGTCTTGTGTACAGTGGTTTCATGGATAAACACTGCAGGGACAGAAGTCTTTCTCTCCTCAGCTAATATCTAAACTGCAGAGAGGTGTTACAGTAGTTCCTCCATTTTTCCATAGGGGGTATGTTCCAAGACCTCCAGTGGATGCCTGAAAACGCAGATAGTACCAAACCCTATACTGTATATACTGTGTTTTTCCTATATCTACATACCTATGATGAAGTTTAATTTATAAATTAAGCACGGTAAGAGAATATCCAAATTGCCAGCATCACTGCTTTTGCCCTTTGGGGCCAATTTTTAAGTAAAAAGGGTTATTTGAACACACGCACTGAGATAATCAACAGCTGACGTGGTAGCCGAGATGGCTGCTAAGTAACTAATGAGCGGGTAACATATACAGCCTGGATACACTAGACAAAGGGATAGTTCAGTTCCCAGGCAGGACGGAGTGCAAGGGCGCAACACTTCATCATGCCACCCAGAAAAGTGTGCAGTTTAAAGCTTAAGAACTTTTTACTCCTGGAATTTTCCTTTTAATATTTTTGGACCATGGTTGACTGTGGGTAACTGAAACCATGTAAAATGAAACCACAGATAAGGGGGGACTACTGTACTTCAACCTGTAGGTGCAAAAATGATACAAAACTAAATCTATGTATTCCAGAAGAATGTTTTTCCTTGAGAGTTTTGAGGGTAATCACTATTTCTTATTTTCCCCTAGAATCCAACTTGACTTTAAGTTGTGTTCTCTGGGGAAGTAAGAAATAGTGCATTTGATTTTGGAAGAATGGGGAGAATCTCAGGGCAGTAAAAGAAAACTATAGCTTTCTATATTTCTTAACAAAGTGAATTTCTCAAGAGCAAAATGTTTTTTCATTTTTATACCTAAGAAGCTCTTTAGTTTCCTAGTGGAGTGCTGAGTATAGAATATTCGTATGGCTGCCTCATTGGGGGTGGTGGCGGGAGGTGTGCAGGCCTGTAAACTGACCTAGGATGGTAACTGCAGCACCTGAGAGGACAGAATGTTTTGGAGCCTAGGTGTGCCCTAACTCAGCCTTGAGCTTGGCAGCGTTTCCTACAAAGCTGAACCTTAAAGAATAAGGAGTCATTTACCAGTCAGAAGCTATAAGAGCCTTGGGTAGGGGAGTGGCTGAGGGAAGGAGGGTGGCGGGGTGAAGGTTATCGAAGTGGAGGGATGGCATGGACAGAGGCAGTGAGGTAAGAAGCTGCATTCTAAGGAACTTGCCTTATTGCTAGAGCCTAAAGTGCAGTGGCAGGGGGACTGCAGGTGAGCCTGGAGAGGCAGCTTCCCACCAGCTACACATAACCCCCGCCTATTCAGACTCTTACTTTGTAGGTGATTAAGAGCCCTTGCTAATGAGTTTCAGTAAAAGCGCTATTGTATGGATGACCTGAAGACTAGATCTAAGTAAGATCAGGCTAGCTGTCGTCATGGTGATTGGTTAAAGGATTGCGGCAGTCCTGCAGTTGGAGAGCAGGACAGGGAAGCTTGTGTGCTGTGGGGTTTCATATTACAGAGCATCTTCCTGGGATGGATTCATAGCAGAAACAGCCTCTGTGGGTCTTCTCATGCTGTCCATTTGGAAGACATTCTCCTAGGAGTGAGCTCAGCATTTCCAGAATGTTAGGTTCACAAAGGCTTATGCAGATCTAATTTACAAATTTACTTACTAATGTTTTTATGTGATTGGTTATCTGATCTGTTTATTGCAGGGTCCCAGAGTTTGTGCGAGAAAAGCGATTTGGAAATTGGCTGAAAGATGCACGTGACTGGGCAATTTCCAGAAACAGATACTGGGGCACTCCTATCCCACTGTGGGTCAGCGATGACTTCGAGGAGGTGAGGCAGGGCAGTGTTCACTTGTGTTGATTTTTGCTAAAGCACTTCATTCATGCATCTCAGTATGGGGTAAAAGAATATGGTTTCTTTTTTTCTTTGCCTCTTTCTTATTGCATCAGTTTTTTTTTTTCTTTGTTCCTTCCTAGAATTATGACATAAATAAGAATATGTTTTTAGGATTTTAATTTATTTTTACTTTAATTAAATATAGTTTTAAATTTCCCTCTGTGTAAAAGTGAAAAATATAATTTGTATTTTTCTCGGGAAACTCCTCACATTGTTTATCTTGTGTTGCTCAGAGCTCTTTTTCTCCTTTTGCGTTTCTGATGAACAGAACAGAGACTCCACCCCCTGCACTAAGTCACAGCATATTAAAACGGCCTTATAGTGATAAAAAAGGACAACTGAAAAACATACCAAAGCATTGCAGACCTTTAATTTAAAAGCAAATGTGTGTGTGTGTGTGTGTGTGTCTAAATAAATACATACATAGGTATATAGATATATTCCCTCTGTCCAATGCTGACAGCATTAGAACAGTCATGAGCAGCAGCAGCAGCCCAGGGACCTCAGTAAATCTCCAGTAGGGACCTGAAAGGCAACAGTGAAGTAGCTGAATCAGAGGACTTTTCAGGACTGAGCAGGAAGGGCAGAGAAAGAGGCTGTGAGTATTCAGTAGGTAGTAGATGACTTCTGGGTGTGAACCCACAGCAGCTCCTGCTGGTGCAGCCCAGCTACACGGCCCCTGTTAGATGACTCACCTTGTTCTGAATGCCCCTGCTGGGCCCATCTCCCAGCCTCCTTACATGAGTATAATCCTAATGTCTTGCAATCTGACTATTTGGTCCAGTTCATGCACAATAAATTAGTTCCAGCTTTGACTTGAGAAGATTTCAGATTAAAGAGCCAAGTTCAAGTGCCAGGAACAAACTAAGATGCCTTAGAGTAACAGTCTAGGCATTTCACTTATGCTGGTTATTTTCGGCAGAGATTTGGACATAGTAGACCCTCAAGAAATACTCGTTGAGATGATGGCTGTGAAATTCTCTCCTTGTAGGGAATCCCTCTGATATAGGGATAGGTAGCAAAGAAGTGAAGTCTGCTCACCAATTCAGACAGTGACCTAGAGTCTTTCATGAGGTAAGCCACCTTGATGATAACTCATGAAGATCAAAGGTTTCTAAACCTAAACATGAATGTTACATAAATTAACTCTGTTTGATCTTTGGCTCTGAGGCCTTTTAACTTTGTTTTGACAGGTGGTGTGTGTTGGGTCAATGGCAGAACTGGAAGAACTGTCAGGAGCAGAGATCTCAGATCTCCACAGAGAGAGGTCAGTTTCTGAATGTTTGATTCACTTCAGTTCAGTATCGGGCTAGGTAGCCTGTTAAGACATGGTCTCTGTATCAGATCACAGAGCTACATGTAGAAATCAAACACTAGTTTGCTGAATTACTTCGTTGTTGATGATTCATGTCATATTAAGGAAAGGTGGCCTCTTGTCCTTGAGTTAGATGTCAGGAGACTTTGGTATATAACCTTCCAGATGGAGCCCTGATGGTGCTCTCTGAAAGCCTGTGAGAATTGCTGATATTTCTGTTTGCAGATGCATATGAAAGAGCTGTGAGGGCATTGTGTTTCCTCTTGGCAATTAAACTGTAATTTCTGTTTTGCTTAAAATTAATAGAAGTGGCTACTTCTTTGTTTACTAGCATTGACCATCTGACCATTCCTTCACGCTGTGGGAAGGGATTGTTGCATCGCATCTCTGAAGTGTTTGACTGTTGGTTCGAGAGTGGCAGCATGCCCTATGCTCAAATTCATTATCCATTTGAAAACAAGAGGGAGTTTGAGGATGCATTTCCTGCAGATTTCATTGCTGAAGGCATTGACCAAACCAGAGGATGGTATGTTTCTTGTTCTTTAAAGCGTTTTTATATTTATTTATTTATTTATTTATTTATTTATTTTTGGCTGTGTTGGGTCTTTATGCTGTGCGTGGTCTTTCTCTAGTTGTGGCGAGCGGGGACTATTCGTTGCGGTGTGCGGGCTTCTCATTGCGGTGGCTTACTCTTCTTGCGGAGCATGGGCTCTGGGCACGCAGGCTTCAGTAGTTGTGACACACGGGCTTAGTTGCTCCGCGGCATGTGAGAGCTTCCTGGGGCTCAGGGATCGAACCTGTGTCCCCAGCCTTGGCAAGCGGATTCTTAACCACTGTGCCACTAGGGAAGTCCCTCTTTAAAGTGTTTTATTGATTTGATTTAACAGGTATTTTACTGAGCATTTAACATTTTTCAGCTGGGTGCTGGGGAGATTGTGTCAAACAGGACAGGCTCTGCTCCTGCCCTCTGCCCCTCACCACTAAACATACCATAAAAGTGTCTTTTGAGCAGGAATCTCACACTATATTAGGGCTGTAGTTTTAGAGTTTGAATTGTTTCTTTGACATTTTGGAATACAGAGATTTTGGTGTGTGGAAAGGTTAAGTGATACAAAACAATTAATGTGTCCTTAGTTTGTTTAGTTCAAATCATTTACACAAGTGTTTAGTGGGTATTTCATACAAGATACTGGAGTGGGTGCTACAAATTGGAGGGTTAGTTGAAAATGTACTAAGATGTTAAGGCTAGCCTCATAACAGTCTAAAAAATCCAGGTTTAAAATTTTAAAAAAGAAAAAAAAAGCATGGTGGGGAGGACTTTGGCATTGGTTTTATCTGATGCCTTACCTAAAGCAGTACCCTCATCCTCTTAATTAGAAAAAGATGAATTACCTTCTCTTCATGCATGAGCTTGACTGACCCAGGTTCTAATTATACTTTCATTAGTAATGTTTCTGCAGGAGTGTTTAAAGAATGTTGGTATCATTTTCTGTCTTTACAACTTGTAGTCATCACAAACTGATGAAATTCCAGCCTTAATGTTCTTAATGTTTTCAGCTTCCAATCCATTTTTCTATAGAAACAGCTACCATATACAAACTCCTGTTCTTAGGGAGGGCCAGATGACTCACCAATAAGTTGTTTCTCTGAGGAGTTGCCATGTCTGGCAACTGTTGAAAGCCCTCACGTGGGTCCCCATGTGCACACTGCCTCCCTCGCCTTCTGTCAGGTATGGGTTGCCTCTCATAAGAACCAGGGTCCTCCTGACCTGTCTGATTTCCGTCCTCATTAGTTGTGTCTGGTGATGTTCTTGAGATGCAAAATCAGGTCGGAGATGACACAAGTGCATTACTTACTGGGACAGCTTACATGGATGTGATAGAGTTCTTTTAGGGAACTAGCTAGCTAGCATATAAACATGCATGATATCTGATAGAATAAAAACATTTTCTATGTTCATATAGACTAGCTTTTAACTTTTGGATGAGAGTGCTTTTTTCATCTTTTGTCATCAGACTGTCCCATATGACCTTGTGCTAAAGGCAACACATCTCTGGATTTCCAGCCTGGCATTTCTGGGAGGTCCTGAGAGGCCACCAGTGCTGCCCTGCTCTGCCTTGTGGCTGTCCAACTAGCTCCCCAAGGAAGGTGATAGTACTGTCCCCAGCAGGGGGTCAGTACCTCACTCCAGGGCTTTATTTGCTTTAAATAAAGTTCATTTTATTTTTTCTAGTGAGAAGCTCTAATATGACTGGTCTGCAGTGGGTCCTGTGCCTAATTTTTCAGCACTCCCCAGATGATTCTGATGGATGTATCCAGGATCAAGAACCATTGCTTTGTGATTATCAAGAAGTGTAACTTACCTAAAATAGAAATTCAGTCCAATAAGTAAACACAGTTTTTTTTCCTATGCTTGAATTCCTTTTCTTATTTTATTGAACTCTTTGTTTGTGGGTTTTTTTCCAGGTTTTACACCCTGTTGGTGCTGGCCACAGCTCTCTTTGGACGGCCGCCATTCAAAAATGTGATTGTGAATGGGCTCGTCCTGGCAAGGCAGGTGCACTCCCTTGTGTAATAATGAGTTGCAGTTCCTGATCTCCTTTATTCTTTCAGCATGTTCTGGTTGGATCTAACCATTCTTTGTGAATAGAAGAATTTAGGAATGCCCCAGCTCTGTTCCTATTCTCTTCCTTCCTTCTGCCTTTATACTTCTTCCTGCTCTCCCTTTTCATCCAACTCCTGTCTTGTGCTCTTCTCAACCTGTAACATTCTGTCTCTACGTGTTCCTATGTCTTAGGAGAAGGACTGCATTAAGAGCTAAGCCTAATGGAGGAGGACAGAGGGGAGGACATGTGTCCCATGATACTACTAGTGATAAAATAACATTTGTCATTTAGAATTTTATAAAGTACTTTTGCTTATAGCTCTTATTAAATCTGTACACTGGTCCTTTAGTATAGATTTTTGTCGTCCTGTTTTTAATATATGAGGAAGCTATTGGTTCTAGAGGCTTATTATAGAGGAGTCTTATTTTTTCCTTTGCTTCTACTGCCTCTAGTCATTAAAAGTAAAAACAAAGAGAAGAAAATGAAATTTTTATACCTAGATACCTTGCTTCATGTGCTGTTCAAGGCGGGGGATGACACCTGGCACTGTACCAGGCTCTGTTTTGAGCATTTACACATCTTCACTCATTTATCCCCAGAACTATTTGAAATGGGTCCTTTCATTGTCCATTTTGACATTTGAGGAATTTGAAGTGCAGAAAAATTAAGGTCATACAGCAAAAGAGTGTGAAATTCTAGTTCTATACCCAGGCAGTCTGGCTCTATAGTCTGTACTTTTTTTTTTTAAATTGAAAATCTTACTGAATTATAGTTGTAAAAATTAATAGAGACCCCTCGTGTGCTTTGCCTGGTTCCCCCAATGGTCACGTTTTTGAAACTGTAGCACATTGTCATAATCAGGATGTTGATTGAATCACCAGTCTTATTCAAATTTCCCCAGTTTTACTCATTTGCTATTGCATGCAATATTATCTCATATATAGGTTCCTGTATCCACCAGCACAGTCGAGATACTTGGCCTGTTTCAACATCACAGGATGCCTCTGTTGCCCTTTTATAACCATACCCACCCCACCCCTTCACACCCCTCCCACCTCCGCCTTCAATCCTAATCCCCATCCCCTGGCAACCATTAATCTATTCCCCATCTCTGTAATTTTGTCATTTCAAGTATGTTATATAAATGGATTCATATCATATATAACCTTTTGTGATTGGCTTTTTTTGCTTACTGTAATTCCCTGGAGATACCTCAGGTGGTTTTATGGATCCATAGTTCTTTCTCATTGCTGAGCAGTGTTCCATGGTGACCCACAGTTTGACCTTTCACCTGCTGAAAGACATTGAGGTTGTTTCCAGTGTTTGCTGACTATGAATAAAGCTGTGAACTTTCTAAGGTTTTGTGTGAATATAAGTTTTCGTTTCTCTGGGATAAATGCCAAGGCTGTGTTTTTTCACTGTTACACTCTGGCATCTTCCTGCTGCCATTTATCCCAAAACTTCTCCATTGACTCGCTACAGTATTCAAAAAGAAGCTTAAACAGACATTAACAAAACAACCTATTGTTGTGCCTTAGTAGTAGCTTGTGTCCCATTTGCACTTACGTATTCCAATTTGTAGATAATCTGTAACCATATATGAACTGTGATGTTGACTTATTTAATTGGTGTTTCCCTTCTGTTTTTCAAGTGATGGCCAAAAAATGAGCAAACGCAAAAAGAATTATCCAGATCCACTTTCAGTCATTCATAAATATGGTGCTGATGCCCTCAGGTACAAACCAGTGTTCTGCCTTGTGTGTATTTGTCATTTCTTATTAAGCATCTTACATTCTGTTAATCATGTTTTCAGTGATATTAATCATTCTATTAATTTGGTTTATAATTAGCTTTTTTAAAAAAATGCACGTCTGTTACATGGAGAATTACATTGGTATGGTGTTGACTTTAAACCCCCAAGGTGGTCTTCTATATAGTAAAGATGTTTCTATATCTATAGGTCTTTTGGAAGAGGAGGCTCTGTGTTGGATTTTATTAAGCAGCACAGGTACTCCCAGGCTAGTTGCTTGAGCCTTTGCCTCATTCCTTCTGTATGTTCCCTGTCTTATTGATATTAGAATTCTCTTATATCATTTATTTCAATTTTACACTTACTCCTCAAATAGCCATATGAGGTACAATTTATGCTAGAGCAAATAAAAATACTGAAAAGTTTTTAGAGAAATGTGAGATACTGCTTGAAATAGTCGTAGTCATAAACGTTGAGTGCTCAGGTTAAAAGGCACCACAGAGATCTTATTCAGCATCCTCCTGTTACGAACACAGAGACCCACACCCAGGGGCTGTGGGCAAGCACGTTCACGGTTGCCATGTTGCCCAGGAGCAGTTAGTGGGGTGTCCTGCAACCCCCAGTTATCTGTTAGACTCACCTTGGCATAGCTGACAACTTGGGCCTCTTAATTCTTTGTGCTGAAGGCTGTCCTGTAGGATGTTTAACAGCATCCCTGGTCTCTGCCCCCTGAGTCCCTCTGTGCTGGCAGAGCACATGTGGCTGTTCCTTGTGAATCCCTGATGCCTGCACATATGTCCTGGAAAGAGGGCCTGGCTTCTTCCTCTTAGTGTTGCCATACTGCCTGAGGCCTGTGCTGGGACCAGCCCAGGGCATGCTTCTAGGTTAGTTCAGTGCCATATTTTGGTGTGGCACTTTTGGTCTCCCCTTTATAATTTGCTAGGTCTCTTACACAAAATAAGAATTTTGTCGGTTTTAAATTGACTGTTAGAAGTGTATTTATAATTCCTCACTTTTGTAGAAAAAGGGCTGATTTGGGTATTCCCTGTCAACATGTCAGTAATATTTGGTTTACTGTCTACGTCCCTTTTCCATGTAATTTTTCTCCTCTTCCAGATTATACCTGATTAACTCCCCTGTGGTGAGAGCAGAAAACCTCCGCTTTAAGGAGGAGGGTGTTCGAGATGTCCTGAAGGATGTGCTGCTACCTTGGTACAATGCCTATCGTTTCTTCATCCAGAACGTCCTGAGGCTACAGAAGGTGTGGGTTGCAGTGCTGTGGGGTAGGGTCTGCCCCACTGAGCTGGGTTGAGCTGGGTTTGCGAAAGATGGTCAAGGGTCAGCTGTGAAGCAGAGCTCCATGGGAGACAGGAGCTAACAGGCCCCGTGGGTGGGGGCTCAGAGCCACTGGGGAGGCCATAGATGAAAGTGTGACAGGTGTCTGGGGTCCATGCTGGGCCAAGAGCACAGGACCGGAACTTCACCATTTGGGTAGATGCTCACCTCTGCAAGACACAGAAGCCTCACCTGTTGAAGAAGAGTTGCACTGGATATTCATTTAGCCAGCCAAATTGGTGCTGGGGACTTAGTGATGGGGGAGCCAGTAAAGAGTCAGCTACTATCAGAGTGAGTGCCTAGTAAAGGCTGCTGCAGATGGGTGGTCAGGGAAGGCCACTTGATGAGTGCATTTGGGCTGAGACTCTGGAAGTGAGAGAAGTTTTCATGGGGTTGCTGGGATGAAAAATAGTGGTTGTGATATATATGAAAGTGCCTCAGAGCAGTTACCTGCTGGCCTGGGAGGCATCCTCTGAGAAGCCCCTTCCCTTACCCCTACTAACTGCTCTCAGGCCAGCAGGCTTCATTGCACATGTGCCTGTGCATGCTTCCTAGACTCCATTTGGGGTCAGGGCTCAGGTACCACTCATCTTTTTATCTCCAACACCTTAAAAGTAGAATTCCTTAGTAAACTACTTTTGACTAAACATGTTATATTATTCCTTCCTGAGAAACTGGTTGGAGAGCTGAGCTTTGAGCATCGCATTCCAGCAGGCTGGTCACTCACTTCTTGCTGCCTCTGGCTCATCTCAGTCTGCTAATGAACCCTCCCAAGAAGAACAAGGTCTTTGGGAACAACACCCCTAGTGTTCCTATCTTTTGGATCCCACCACCTCTCAGGCCAGCAGTCCTAAAGTGGGTCTACTTTGCAGGCTTCTTCTGGTGTGGGATTCAGGAACACAGGCTGGGTCAAACCACTCATAGTTGGGGCTCATCTGGGCATGGCAGAAAGATGCAGGCTCCAGCATCAGAGCAAGAGTCAGCATGGTCACTGCCTTGCCATCCTGATGGTGATGCCGTTGAATAGGGACAGGTAAAGTAGGCCTTCAGGATCGAGGAGGATTTGCAAAGGAAAAAGCAGGGGTGGAATAGAGCATTCTGGGTAAAACAAGTAATTTAAGCAAAGACATTAATTCCTAGTACTCATTTGCAACTTACAGACAGTTGTCCAGTCCTAGCCAGTTTTGCTGTCCTTCCTTCCTCAGGTTTAAAGTAACTAAACCGCCTACTTAACGACAAGATGTTGGAATATTTCTTAATTCGTAATTACTCTTTGGTGCATAGGAATCATTTTTTCCTAAATTCTCTTTAGTTCACTCAAAAATGTAATTCATTAATAGAGGACTTAATGTTCCAAGTTTAGAGTTTACTTGGAAAATATTGCTAAGAATCAGAAATTTAGATTGCCAACAGGGTCTGGGTTTTTGTGGTGTTTTTTTGGTTTGTTTGGATACTTTCAGTTTAAATAATTTAAAAAATTCATTTCTCTACAGTAGTTTCCCCCAAGCATGCAGAATGTTTCAATAATTGTCACTTCCTAGGAGGAAGAAATGGAATTCCTTTACAACGAGAACATGGTTAAAGAAAGTACCAACATCACAGACCGGTGGGTCCTGTCCTTTATGCAGTCGCTCGTTGGGTTCTTTGAGACTGAAATGGCAGGTGTGTCTCTCTTGGGCCTTCTCCCAGGAATAAGGAGTCTTCTCTTTATAATTGTCCTTTTGATATTTAACTGTTTTTCTTTATAAACGTAGAGGAATTTTTTTTGAAGTATAGTTGATTTACAATGTTGCATTAGTTTTTGGTGTACTGCACAGTGATTCAGAAATATAAATGTGTATATATATTTTTTTCATATTCTTTTCCACTGTAGGTTATTATATGATATTGAATATAGTTCCCTGTGCTATACAGTAGGACCTTGTTGTTTATTTTATTTATAGTAGTTTGCATCTGTTAATCCCAAACTCCGAATTTATCCTTCCCCCACCCCCTTTCCCCTGTGGTAACCATAAGTTTTTTTTTTTTATGTCTGTGAGTCTGTTTCTGTTTTGTAAATAAGTGCATTTGTATCATATTTTAGATTCCATGTATAAGTGATATCATATGGTATTTGTCTTTCTCTTTCTGACTTACTTCACTTAGTATGATAATCTCTAGGTCCATCCATGTTGCTGCAAATGGCATTATTCTTTTTTATGGCTGAGTGGTATTCCATTGTATATGTATACGTGTGTGTGTGTGTACGTACCATATTTTCTTTATCTATTCATCTGTCAGTGGCCATTTAGATTGCTTCCATGTCTTAGCTATTGTAAATAGTGCTGCAGTGAACATTGGGGTGCATGTATCTTTTCAAGTTCTCTCCAGGTATATGCCCAGGAGTGGGGTTGCTGGATCATATGGCAACTCTAGTCTTGGTTTTTTAAGGAACCTCCATACTGTTTTCCATAGTGGCTGCACCAATTTACATTCCCACCAACAGTGTAGGGGAGGGTTCCCTTTTCTCTACATCCTCTCCAACACTTGTTATTTGTAGACTTTTTAATGATGGCCATTCTGACTGGTGTGAGTGATACCTCATTGTAATTTTGATTTTCATTTCTCTAGTAATTAGCGATGTTGAACATCTTTTCATGTGCCTCTTGGCCATCTGTATGTCTTCTTTGGAAAAATGTCTATTTAGGTTTTCTGCCCATTTTTTGATTGGGTTGTTTTTTTGGTATTGAGTTGTATGACCTGTTTACATATTTTGGAAATTAAGCCCTATCAGCCGCATTGTTTGCAAATATTTTCTCCTAGTCCATAGGTTGTCTTTTCATTTTGTTTATGGTTTCCTTTGCTGTGCAAAAGCTTATGTTTGATTAGGTCCCATTTGTTTATTTTTGCTTTTATTTCTATTGCCTTGGGAGACTGACCTAAGAAAACATTGGTACAATTTATGTCAGAGAATGTTTTGCCTATCTTCTCTTCTAGGAGTTTTACGGTGTCATGTCTTATAAGTCTTCAAGCCATTTTCAGTTTATTTTTGTGTATGGTGTGAAGGAGTGTTCTAATTTCATTGATTTACATGTAGCTGTCCAGCTTTCCCAACACTACTTGCTGAAGAGATTGTCTTTTCTCCATTGTATATTCTTGCCTCCTTTGTGGAAGATTAATTGACTGTAGGTGTGTGGGTTTATTTCTGGACACTCTAAACATAGAGGAAATTTTATAGAAATTTTGAGAGATACAGAAAAATAGATAAATATTTCTCTTTACCTCTCAAATATAATTTTAAGGCTTGTTAGTTGTAGAAATGTGTTGTTCCAAGGCCTTAGAGATTGTCTTGGGGGGATGTCTAGTGACCTCACCCCTCCACAGATACCACACAGGCCCATGGAATCACAGGCTTCAGTAGTGGATGCCCATGAGTTCAAAACCCAACTGCACCACTTGTTCCCTGGGGGAAACGTTACCTAATCTATGAGCCTCAATTTCTTTCTCCGAAAAATGCCTGGTAAGAGTTAATATAAGGCTGGGCTTCCCCAGTGGCGCAGTGGTTGAGAATCCGCCTGCCGATGCAGGGGACACGGGTCCGATCCCTGGTCCGGGAGGATCCCACATGCCGTGGAGCAGCTAGGCTCGTGTGCCACAACTACTGAGCCTGTGCTCTAGAGCCCGTGAGCCACAACTGCTGAGCCCACGTGCCGCAGCTGCTGAAGCCCGCGCGCCTAGAGCCCGTGCTTCACAATGAGAGAGGCCACTGCAGTGAGAGGCCCATGCACCGCAGCGAGGAGTGGCCCCCGCTCGCCGCAACTAGAGAAAGCCCGCGTGCAGCAACGAAGACCCAACACAGCAAAAAATAAATAAGTAAATAAATAAAATTAAAAAAAAAAAAGTAAATATAAGGCTCAGATGGAGATTATGTACATACAGTAGCTAGCAGATAATAGGTACTTAATAAGTAGTAGTTGTTATTAATATGTTTTTAATTTATTTTTAGGTCTACTTTATTAAATAAGTAGTCCCTGTTCAGCCTGGAAAAATTAGGAAATACAGAAAAACAATAATGAAGTTGACATTTCCTCACATTTCTCTTACCTAACAACAACGAATTTGATTTTAGACAGAGGTTGGAAAAGTAGGTTATGTTGGTTTCCTAGAAGCTGGAGATGGAACAACCGTAAGTCAAGGTGAGAAATTCCAGAAACTGTTAACCTGGATACCTGAGATGGGTCTGAGTGTATATGGGTCTGATAAAGTCTGTGGGCAGGGGAGAAAAGATGGCATCCCTGTGTGCACCCTCGTGACATAAACCAGCCTCCCCCAGCGTCCTGTGGTTACCAGGTGCTGTTGTTCAGGTACAGCACTCCAGTGGATTCGAGGGGCCAGAGCAGTCTGGTTCATACAGGGGTCTTCCCTTCCTCAGCTGGTACATAGCTCTTCCTGGAATAGTTGGTGCCTCTGTACTTGGAACAATAGGATGGTTAGTCCAGGAAATTTTGAATGTTTTATCAGTCATCCTGAAGGACTGCATCCACTCTATTAAACATATGTAATAAGGGTCATATGACTGTCAGACTGTTGGACAGATTGACATAAGTGAAGATGGAAATGAGCATGCAAAGCAGACATCGGCACTTGGGTTCTCACCACACTCCCTGGGATACCTACTCATAGCTGTGTCCAGTTTGCCCTCCTGAGTGATATAAATGAATGGGATTGTTGCCTGGGGGCCCTTGCCATCTTTAGACAGCAGTGGCTGTGACCTGAGAATGTATATCCTGGCTGGGACCTGCTCTGCCTGGGAACTAGAGGTTTGGCAGCAGTTGTGCACACAGCCAAGTGGTGAGGGCCAGGTGCAAGAGGCTAGGTGGTGCACGTTGAACTGATGAGAGGGGCTTCAGACCCAGATTGCCCAGTGCAGTTCCCACTCCACCAACCTGTCAGCTTAGTGCCCTTGCCTCCCTCATCAAAATAGAATTCTGAGAACTAAATAGGTAGCATCCTTGAAGAGTCTGCAGTTGGTATTAGTGATTTCAGTGGTAGCTGCTGCTCCCTTTTATATATGGGCTTTGTTTACCTTATAAGAGTTGAAACTCTTGAACACTCTGGCTTCCTAGAAGGTGAAAAGTGTAGTGAACCCTAGAAATAACTTAGATGGGCCTCTGTCTTTACAGAACAGGCCTCTGATCACAAAAATTGCCTCTCTAGAAATGTATGACCAGCGAGTGCCTCTGGTCTGGGGTCCAGTTGTTGGTCTAGCAGCACCTCAGTGCTAGTATTTTTGAACTGCAACAGAGAACAACTCTGCCCTTGGCAACTTAACCACTGTGTTAGCTTAGACTAGGAACCTCATTAACAGTCACTGAACTCTTAATATAAATTGTGGTGTTTTTTTATGATCTTTGGTCTTACTCTCCTTGTTTTTGGTGTTTGTTTTTGTGCAACAGAGAGTATCAGTTAAAGGGGAGGTGAATGGCAAAAATCCTGAAGATAAGTCTGGGCCTCAAACAAAGTTGGCTAGATGCCCTTAACTTCCTGCTTGCCCTCTGAGTTCCTCAGGGGAGCCTTCAAATTTTTCTGATTCTTCAGGGTTCTTCTCTCCTTCCAGTACCTCCTTTAGCTTTCTTTCCTTGACTATTTTAACCTTTAGAAACCCCGTTCTATTTTATGCACAGCCCCTGCCTGAGTTTCTCAGTGGCAGCACTGCTGACAGTTTGAGCTCGGTCATTCTCTTGTGGTGGAGGCTGGCCTGTGCATTGTAGGTTGTTGAGCAGCATCCCTGGAGTCCACCCACCAGATGCCAAGAGTGCCTACCTCCCCAGTTTGACAACCAGCATGTCTCTCTAAACATTGTCAGTGTCTCCTGCAGAGCAAAATTGCTCTGGTTGAGAAGCCCTTATCTATGCTATGCCTCTTAGAATCTAATTAGAGCTTTTTATGTGTCTGTCTTAGTTGAGGTCAAGGTAGCACAATGGAAGAAGTCAGGCTTTTGTGGTACTACCACCTGATACAGTTCCAGATAAATGATGCCTCGTGGAGTCATCTGGCGGGCAGCCTCAGCCTCTCAGCCACACATACGGGGTTTCCTGTTTTCTCACTGACACTGGGAGTTTGCATGTAGCTCACAGGGCGGTTTGTGCATGCCCCTAGACACCTTGACAGCTATATAGTACGTCCTCAGTTTTGACTGTTTCACTTTGGTACTTCTGCCTCCTTAACAGGTGTGACAGCCCTTGGATGGCAGGGGCTGCTTGCTCACTCTTATATCCAGCCCTGTCCTAAGCACCCAAGATGCTTATGTGTTCTCACTGCCTGATTGGTTGTTACTTTTAGCTTACAGACTCTATACTGTGGTTCCTCGCCTGGTCAAGTTTGTGGATGTTCTGACAAATTGGTATGTCAGGATGAACCGTAGAAGATTAAAGGTAAGTGCAGGCTGCTGTTGGGAAGAGCAGAAAGTGTAGGAAGTAGGAGAGTTGAGGAAAAATGAGAATAGCCAAAAGGAAAAAGAGCATTTTCAAATGCTCTCACTTTTTTAAGCTATCTTTTTCCTTTTAATTGCATATTAACTGTATTGCCATTTGATGGATGGGGGAACCCATAAGTTTAGAAGACATCTTGCATATTTTCAAAACACAATTATGGACATTCATATTAGAGGGAAAGTCTCAGGCCAAACAGGACTGTACTGAGCAGACCTCTTAAAATCTGAAATAAATTCATGCAGATATTTTGCAGATGTTTTTAGGTAGATCTGTGATATTGAGAGGGGCACCTCCTCACTTCTACCTCTAGAGGGACAGTTACTTATTGACAAGACTCGTCCTTAGGCCTGTTGGGGATATAGGATGAGTGAAGCATGGATCCTGTCCCAGGACTTAAGCTGTACATAAGCAACAATGGTAGAAAACAAGGAGTGAGGGATGCCCAGACCACTGTCCATCAGTACTGCCTTCAAATGTGTTAATGATAAAATCCCGTAACAAAACAATAATTTTGTTTTTGTTAAAATATATTACACACACATGTACATGTATGTGTGTATATGTACATATATCTAGAAGGACATACACTAAAATGTTTAAAGTAGTTATCTCTGGGTAACTTAATTATGGTTGGGTTTTCCCCTTTTTATTATCTTTCTTTTCTTACAATGAACTATTGGTTTTAACAGTTTAATGTGTGTTTTTTATTCACTAGGGTGAAAACGGGATAGAGGATTGTGTTACGGCCCTGGAGACCTTGTTTAGTGTTTTGCTTTCTCTGTGCAGACTTATGGTAAGATGCTAGCCCTGTGGGCTGCTTGTGGTGCCCGGTTGCTACACTGTCCTCCATCTGTATCTATTCTGTATTTGTTCCACTAAAAATAGAAACAGAAGTGTTAATCTAAATTTCTAGTTTCTTTTCAGAAATCTCATTAGCTTATGTATGTCAAATAAGGGCTAAAAAACATTAGCTTTAAAAGCTGGATTCTTTCTTTTCACCCCTGGCAGTACATTTCAGGTCAAGGTCCTTGCATCTAGACTCAAGAGCGACATACCTCATCTTAATGTAGATTCCTGTAATTGTCTGTGAGTAGTGGGGAAGCTTTTGAACTAATAGCTAACCAAACAAAAATATATTGCAAACAGTATTTTACTTGAGACATGTTCCTATCAATTGAAATATTAATTAAATGACATACAAGTAAAAATTCCAGTTTTAATTTCCTGTATCTTATTTCTGCTATTCCAGTTTAATGTTATAAGGCTTCTATTTATCTCCTAAACATACATGGAATGAAAACCTGCTTTGTACCAGGTCCCCTGCCTGGTGTCTCATGTCTGACCTCATTCCCCTTCATCCTGTGAAGCAGGTGATGTTTCCCCAGTTTACAGAGGTTTAGGGACATTGATTCCTCTGCATGTTGACTTGACTTGCATGTGGTCAGGGACTCCTGTTTTTATTATAGACATCCTCAAGAATGTTTTAGGCACTTCTGGCTGTAGTCCTGCTGCTGTGTTTCATGAGTGTCTAGCTCGCCAAGTTCAAAATGAGGTCATTTCTCTTTCATAGGGCATGTTTTGTAACCTCATGTTCACTTCTGTGCATATTCCCATATCATTTCTCTAAAATGTTTATGTAGTTGCTTCTCACTCTGAGATCAGTTAATGATGGCTACGTATGAATGACCCGATGTCTTCTGTCCTTACACAGGCCCCCTATACCCCTTTTCTTACTGAATTGATGTACCAGAATCTGAAGACGCTGATTGACCCTGTTTCTGTCCAGGACAAGGACACATTCAGTATCCACTACCTCATGCTGCCCCATGTTCGGTAAGAATCAAATATACATAAGCCTCTCCTGGGCCAGGGGAAGGAGAGTTGCCAGAGATGCACTCAAGTGGGGCCCCCAGCTCCCTGCTCCAGCCCCTCCATGCCCTGCCTCCCCCCTGAGCTGCTCCTCAGGCTACAGAATGGATAGGAGGGATGCTTAGTGTGGAATCCCCTGTAGAGCTGTGGCAGGTAGGGGTGGGTAGGCCTGTTGGGATCACTTTGGGGAGCTGCTAGGCACTAAGCAGCAGGCTCAAGCTTGCTGCCTGCTTCTCAACGCGTGCCCCAAAGGCAGGCATGTGCTGTCCTTCCCAAGAGCCTCCCTGGGAAGCCTAGCTACACCATCGCATCTCTAGCCTGACCCTCTTCCTCACTTAAGCATGCCTATTCTTTGGAATTTTCTCCTTTTGAATCTAATCTCTTTCAAATCCCTACCTCTACCAACCAGAGAGGAATTGATTGACAAGAAAACCGAGAGTGCAGTATCTAGAATGCAGTCTGTGATTGAACTTGGGCGAGTGATTCGAGACCGCAAAACTATTCCGATAAAGGTTTGAGATTTTATTTCTGTTTTGCATTGCACATACCTAGATAATTATGGTTTGGAGTATTTTCTTAATATAAAGAGCTGCCAGCAATGGCGTAAATTTCTTTTCTGCAATAAGGGTGTGAATGACTTAGTACTAGTTATGCCTGCTTAGTCTGGAGCTTGAGATTCAGATAAAACATTTAACATTCATTTTTCTGCAGTTTAGAGGACTGGATGCTTATGAACTTTCCCTTCCATTTTCTTTCTAGTATCCTTTGAAAGAAATTGTAGTTATTCATCAGGATCCAGAAGCTCTTAATGAAATTAAGTCATTGGAGAAGTATATCATTGAGGTAAGACAGTTGATTTGTTTGATTTGGTCCAAACAGACTTCTTTCCTTGGGAAGATTATTTTGGTTAGTACTCTTTAGTCAACTACACTTTGAGTGTATCATTTGTCCTTTTCCTTTTTATATCAGTAAGTACATAAATTTAACCATCCATGGAATTTTACACTTTGCTTTTAGACTCATCATGACTTTTTACAATGTAATTGTAATTCTTTAACAGTGGTTTCAACGTCCATGAATTTTTCACCTTTGTTGGATCATTTATCCTTTCATTCACTTCTCTTCCCCAAAGTACTTTTTGATAACTAACACCAAAAAAATCTTTGTTCCTTCAGATTATACAAGTATCAAGTAAACACACACTGGTTGTAAATAAGCACTAGCATCGAGTACAAAGCAAGTCTCCTCTTACCCTGGGCACTCCCTGGTGTCTCATCACCCACTTGTTCACTAGGTTATCGCCTGCTGGGTTGTTCCTAGCATTTTACGTACGTGTACACACATTTGTACATATATATACACAGATGCACACATCATTGGTTTTATTTGTGAATAGAGAGGATCATATATGTAGTTTTTAACTTATTTTTTTTCACTTTATAGTATTTCTTAAACAGCATCCCATGTCAAAACATAGAGATCTAATTTATTCTTTTTGTTCACTTCCTGGCTGCATCATAATTTATTTAATTACTCTTATATTGTTGGAAATTTAGGTTTCTGATTACAAACAAAAGGGGTGCGTGTGTGTGTGTGTACATGTGCAAATATGTCACAGTATGGATGTTGGATAGGTTCCTAGAAGTGGAGTTTTGGGGTAAGAATTTTAAACTGTCATGTCAGTTATCCTCCCAAAAAGCTTTTACCCTGTGATGTTTTAAAAAGAAATATATTTCAAATTTCATTTTTATTCCTTTCGCAGGTAGTATTTAAATCTTTATGATAGAAAATAATTAATTTCTATATTTGGTTTTGAATTGCCTGAGAATTCCGGACAAATATTAGAAACCAAGGAGTTTATAACTGTTTAGAAACTTAGAGTTTAAAACTAAAGAGCTATAAATTCTATAATTAATGCTTAAGATATGGATGATAAAAGAATATATTTAAATAGAATATCTTAATCACTCTGAGAGCAAATAATATAGTAATGTATAATGGCAAAACCAGAAATTTCCCTATAATTTGCTTCAGTTGACAGTTCCATGATATCTCATTTTCATATTTCCTACTGTGCAGTCACCATTTCCTGCTACGTTAGTAATCCTTAACTAACTAGTATGATGGAGACATGAAATGTTAAGATTTTTTCCGAAAATATTTATTTATTTATTTATTTGGCTGCATCCGGTCTTAGTTTCGGCACGTGGGATCTTCAGTGTGGCATGCAGGATCTTTTGTTGCAGTGTGTGGGCTCTTCATTGTGGCGCACAGGCTTCTCTCTAGTTGTGGCTCACAGGCTTAGTTGCCCCGCAGCATGTGGGATCTTAGTTCCCCAACCAGGGATTGAACCCACGTCCCCTGCATTGGAAGGCAGATTCTTAACCACTGGACCACCAGTGAAGTCCCAAAATGTTTTGATTAACTGATTCTTCTGGTTAATTGATAGTTAGATTTGTGGTGCTTTGAAATTTCTTGAGCAAAGGTTACCCTTAAACATGAAGTCCATATTTCTAATGCTACAGTCCTTGTTAGTTGCGTTAGGCTCAACTTGATTGATCTGGACAGGTTTTTTTCATACCATACAATTATTTATTAGTATTATTTATAGAGCTGTGCAGCCATCACCACAGTTTTGTAGCATTTTCATCATCCCAAAAAGAAACCCAGTATCCATTAGCATTCATGCACCATTTTCCCCTCAATATCCCACCATCCTCTGGCAAACATAAATCTATTTTCTGTCTCTGGGTGTGCCCACTCTGGACATTTTCTATAAATGGAATCATACAATATGTGGTCTTGTGTGTCTGGCTTCTGTGACTTAGCACTAAGGGTCATTCATGTTATAGCATGTATGCGTGCTCCATTCCTTTATATTGCTAAATAATAATCCATTATATGGATATACCACATTTGTTGATTCATTCACAGTTGATCAGCATTTGGGTTATTTCCACTTTTTGGTTGTTGTGAATAATGTTGCTATGAATGTTTGTGTGCAAGTTTTTGTGGGCATGTTTTCATTTCTTTTTTATTTCATCTTGTCTACCAAATATAGGAATTGAATGTTCGAAAAGTTACATTATCTACAGATAAAAACAAGTACGGCATTCGCCTAAGGGCAGAACCAGATCACATGGTCCTGGGGAAGCGTCTGAAGGGAGCCTTCAAGATGGTGATGACATCCATCAAGCAGCTGAGCAGTGAGGAGCTAGAGCAGTTCCAGGAGAGTGGTGGGTATCTGTTTTATTGGGGGCACCATTTGTGTCCTCAACCTGATGGGTGTCTCATACTTAAGCTCTCATACTTAGGCTCCTCTTTGATTTCTACTGTCACAGCCTTTTCTTAAATAAGAACTTTTTTTTTCTGTTCATAAAAATATTTATTATGAATAATTCTGATAATTTAAAAAAAGTAAAAAAAAGTAAAGAGAATAAAAATGACCCATAACCGATCACCCATCCATTTAATGTAGATTGAGTGCCTACTGTCTGGTATTTGTTATGTTAGGTGCTGGAGTGCTATTAAAATTCTGATTTATATAATTACAGCTTTACAAAATGGAAATCACATTATAATTTTAAATTTCACATTTTTCACTCATATATTTTTACATTTTATGTTATTTTGTTTTTATTTATATTTTTATTTTGCATTTTCACTTTACGTTATAAACATTTCTGTGTGTTATTAGTCTTTAAAATGCTGTTTCAGTAAGTGCTGAAAAAATTTTCCTTCCTGTGGATACCGGATAGTGTCTTTAACCAGTCTCTTATTGTTGGTGCTTTAGGTTGTTTCCATTCTTTTAATAGTATAACTAATATTTCAGTGAATATTTTCACATGTAAGTGTTTTGTGGAATTGATTCCTTTTGGCTAGATTTCTAGATAGAAATTACTGAGTCAGAGGGGTGGACCTTAAGTTACCATTGAACTCTATAAATGCTAATGTGGGCCTAGAAAAATCTACCCTAGTGAGAGAGCAGAACCCCCTGAGATTCACCAGCCAGTGGTATAGAGTGTTATTGTTATCAGATGTTGCTTGTAGAGAAAAAGATGGTGACTTTTTAGAGGTGCCAGAATGAAGACTGGAAGATATTCAAAAGAAAAAAGTTATGTTTTAATATTAATTCAAAATTTAAATTTAAATTTTAAAATACTTAAGTATTTTTAGAGAAAGGGATTTAGCATTGAGGTTTGGGGCTTCTTGCGAAGGAGGGTCAGAATTTATCATAGTTTCTCTAAAATATCTAGAATACTTAATGTTGGTCTCAGTTGAGCAAGACTGGAGTCATTCATTCAGCAAATATTTTTTAAGGCCCTTCTGTTTGGTTGGCACTGGGAACATAGAGTTAAATAAGGCAGACATTGTCCTTACCCTCATGGTGCTGGCAGACACTAAAGATTTATGGACATAATCATAGTTTTGATAAGTACACTGAAGGAAATCTTTAGGGAGCTTTTCCAGGTGCCCAGGAGTTCTCAGCTCTGCCATGATTAGAATCATATGTGGTCTAATTATGGCCACTTGACATCCTATAGCAGTCCTAGGGCATGAGTTGTTTGATTGTTAGAGTTCCCTCTGAAGTTGAAAATCATAAGCATGGAAGTGTCATGAGGAAAGACTTAAGGATTCAGAAATCAGATGGGTAGTTATGGAAATTGGGGGAAATGTCCCTAAGATTCCCCAAAGTTTTAGGTAAAAATTATAAAACATAAGAGGCTAGCAACTAAAAGTTGAGTCAGTACTAATTTAACTTGATTTGTTAAATTAACAAAATTAATCAAAGGATCAGCCTTCAAGTCACAAATCTTAAGTTGTTTCACCAGTTAGCCAAAATATTAAAAATTCCTCAAATAAACCTTATTTGAAATGGAAAGCCTACAGTTTCTAAGCTGTAGTTTCTGAATGGACTGTTCTGCATTGATGGAAAGCAAAGTAGTTTTCAGAATGCAGTGACATAAAGTGAAAATGACAGCCAGTTGCTCAAAGACCAAGAAGAGCATTTGTGAGTTACCATAGTAGGCTTTCCTGAAGATGGGAACTGCCATCCTTAGCTGTTTATACATTCTGCCTACCATGAATAGGCATGATGCTCAGAACTTCACATTGTCTACCTCTTTTCACCCTCACTGCACTCTGATAGGCAGATAATAGAACACCAGGGTCCTACAACCAGTGAGTGGTGGGCCTAAGTCCAGTTTGACTCTACAGACTGTGCTTTCTTCATTATAGCATGCTTTCTCCATCATAAACATGCTTGCTCATGTTTATGATGGAGATTCGTTGCCTTCTGGCACGTGTCTTTGGACCTGGGAGCTTATATACAACAGTAGATATTAGTGGTGATTTAAGTGTCCTCAGGATAGCTTGGTGCAGTCTAAAGAAAGTTTGTCTCATCCTTGACCTCAACAATGACATGAGTCCAGAGGACATGATCTCTTGAAGACTGTGTAGCTTGATTATATGAAGGTTTTATTAAAGAGTGGCAAAATATATTGGTAGCAGGGCAGCTTGAGGAGTGGGGTACTGATTGAGTAACAGTGGCAGTTGTTTCCCCAATAGGGACCATTGTTGTGGAAGGCCATGAATTGCATGAAGAAGATATCCGCCTCATGTACACCTTTGATCAGGCAACAGGTGGAACGACACAGTTTGAAGCACACTCAGATGCTCAGGTATTTTTCTGGTCCCTAGAATATTTCTTTACCAAAAGATAAGAACATAAGAGGAGAAAACATTTACCTATGCCTCTCCTGACAGTATTGGCAGCTTGTCTCAGGGTAAAATAAACCAGTTATTTATTTTAGATTGGTCTTATTAAACTTCTCTATTATAACTTCTTGACATATGCATTTCTTTAATGAATACATAAATAGATATTTTGTGACTTTATGCATGCAGTTGTCCTAAGTGTTGGGTCATACAAAAATGAGTAAGATGTAATCCCACCCTTCAAGGAATGAGTCTGTCATGGAGATAGAAAAGTAAGTCAATTCTTATTACTCTACTTGATAAGTTATCTAGTAGAAATAAGTGCTCCTATTTGAAGTCTGGGGTAGCAGTGGGGGTGGTTAGAGAGCACCCCTTGAAGAGGATGTACAAGCAGTTTTGCATTCTGGGGTCTGTGTTTTTTTGTTGTAATGGATCACAGCATCTCTCTTCACTCTTGACCGGTCTTCTCCAGGCAGATAGGTTGTAAGGTCTCCATTGTGAGAGTGAGGGACCTGCTGGAGTCCCTCTGTGCTTAATATGCCACATACAGGGGAAGACGGGGAGTACCTCATATGAGGCAAGCCAGCCTCCTCGAGCCTTTACACAGGGTTGTTTTGGTTTTTTTTTGGCATGCCATGTGGCTTACGGGATCTTAATTCCCCGACCAGGGATTGAACCCAGATCCCCAGGAGTGAAAGCACTGAGTCCTAACCACTGGACCACCAGGGAATTCCCATACACAGAGTCTTAAATATGATGTAGACAGAACTCCATGTGGGCAGACAGTGGTAAGGAGCCAAAGGTGAGGAAACTAGGAAAGAAGGAATTGCGGCCAGGGAAGGAGATTTGTAAACAGTGAGAGGGTGTAGTCCTTTCTGATTACAGCCAAATTAGAGAGTCCTGAAGTCGTCTATACTTGAGGAAGTGTTGTCTGTGATGCTTCTGAGTTTCTTGACATGATTTGTGTATTGTGGGCCATGGTTGCCCTGCCATGACACATTATCCATTTCCAGTTTGCCTCCTGTGCCTTCATGAAGTGGAGCAAGTTTGTTAACTTCTCTGATTGAGTGTCCTCAAAAACGTAAATGGGGATGATGCCTAATTTATACGTATATTCCCCTCTTATAATAGAAGTGACACTGTCATTATTACCACATCATCATTGACAGCCTTTATGACCAATGAGATAAAAAAGTAGATAAAGTTGACAAGAAGGTGGCAATTTAAACTAAACCATATAAAAAAGTATGGTGGCCCATTGTAGAAATTGTGTCTTGAATCACACCAACAAACCAAAGAATAGAGTCATGGTTAAAGAAAACAACAGAGATGGCTGCTTTGAGCTCTTCAGTCCACTTGTTTGTGGTGGATCCATTGTGAAAAGTTGTGCTGCTGTAAGAGCTTCATGATTGGTGATTTTATTTATTAGAAGAGTTGATATTATTCATTAGATAGACAAAAAGCAGAGTTACATGAGAGACTCTCTTGAAAGTCGGTCTCAGGACATCTCCTGTGAGCAGCACCCTACAGAAGAAAAATGAAAAGTCTCACCTTTCTCCAGAGATGAAAGAATAGCTGTTTACAAAGGAGGACCCAAACATAAAGAAACTACGTTAATTTTGTCTTTGGCTCAGTTGTGTGACTAAATAGTGCTGCATTATAGACTTCTGAGAATTTAAACACCATTTTGCTGAGTTTGAAAGAACCGTTTTTCTATATTTGATTGTCATGTGTGCACCATTCATTCCTACAGGCTTTGGTTCTCTTAGACGTCACCCCTGACCAGTCAATGGTGGATGAAGGAGTGGCTCGGGAAGTCATCAATCGTATCCAGAAACTTCGAAAAAAGGTCAGCTTGTCAGATTAAGAACAAGCTACTGTTTTGGAGTTTTGTTTTGGTTTTTTGTTTGGTATTTGTTTTGGTTTTAGGGGAGGAGAGGAGAGGCAGGTAATATAAGCCATAGTAATTCATTAATGATGATTAGTTACTGATCTGTGGTCCATTCAGATTGTACTCTTTAGGAAAGGTAGGCCACTTCCTTTCTCTCCTTGTTCACTCCCAAGCTGGATGTGGCTCTTTTGTTTCTCTGATCAGAAGCTTTCAGCTAACATGTGCTCCTTGTCCTCCTTTTTCAGTTCTTTAGGGCTTCCACAAAACCATCTTCTGGATAGATAGTCCTCCTGACTGGCACATAAGGTCATCAGAGCTGACAGCGAGTGTCTCTGAGGAAGGGCAGAGATGCAGTCAGTGTGGAAGGACTCCTAGCTCAGGGAGAGATTGTTGGATCTGGACAGAGTGAAGTGGTTCTTCCTCATTCAGAAGTTGGGAGCCAGGACAGGTGCACAGAACATATTGCCTGCCCCTACTGGGTGAGAGGGCCAGGGAGCTTCTGTCCCAAGGAGGACTCCCACAAGTCCTCCTCCTCTGGCCAGGTTTCTGAGACCTGTAGTTCAGGGTCTGAGGTGGCCACTCCAGCAGATAATGGGATACTTGTAACCTCTGTCTCAGTTCAGAGCTTTATGAGTTGTTACTTGATCACTCCTTTTTTCAGAGAATTGGTCAGGATACTGTACCCTTCCATAATGATTCAGTGTGGGATCGTCAGCCCTGTTTAACAGCGCCTTACATTTTAATTGACAAATGTGCTTCCCTTTTAAATTTTCTCCATGTGCTTTCAGTGCAATCTGGTTCCAACTGATGAAATAACAGTTTATTATAAAGCAAAATCTGAGGGAAAGTATCTGAATAATGTTATCAAAAGCCACACAGAGTTCATATTTGCCACCATAAAGTCTCCTTTAAAACCATATCCAGTTCCTACATCAGATGAAATCCTTATTCAAGAAAAAATGCAGGTGAGTTCTGAGTTCTGTTGAACATTAAGAGATTTGGGATTAGATTTTATGTTAAGTTTATGTAGTTATATCTTGATGTTCTGTCCCCCGGTAGCAACTAGTATAGTACACAGTCCTGAAGTATTGCTGTGGAGATAGTGAGTAGAGTCCAGAAGAGAAAAAAAGGAAATTAGAGCTGTTCTCTTTGGGAAGGTAACTAGGATATACATAAGAATTGCCAGGTTAGATGACTGTATGGTGCTGTTTTATCTAAAACTATAAAAGTCAGTATTGTGGATTCTGGTGCTTACTGTTAAACATAAAGAGCAATTGACTTGAAAAGCAGTTTACTTTTATGGTAGTAGGTTATACATAAAAATACAATTTCATTTCCTGTTCATACATTTTAGATGTAACTCTGAAAATCTGACCAAGGCATGAAAGGTATTGGTCAGTAATTCAGAAGTATGTCTGATAAAAATTCTTTTCTATATCAGTTAGTCATTTATTCAGTCATATGTTCCTTGTCTTGTTCTACTTTGTATGGGACAAATGGAATAGAAAAGCAGGACCTGAATGTGACTGTCTTTTCAGTGGCACAAGTTACAAGATGGATTCATTTTCTATTTTGCATGTTTTTTAAGGAACAAGGAAAAAAGAGGGGAAAAATTGTAGCTCTTCACTGTTTTAGTGTTGAGATTGAATATGCTCTCAGAATTGTATAGAGCTCTTATTCGACACTGTGGTCAGATGCTACAGTTACCCGGTCACATATTCTCATGTGCTTAGTTAAAAGGGTCTGACCTGGAAATTACACTCACCAGAGGATCTTCCATGCCTGGCCCTGCTTGTGCATATGTCAATCTTAACATTTGTACAGATGGCAGTGAGCAAGGTAAGAGTGAACTCCATTGTTTGTATTTTATTTTTTAATTAAGCCTATGAATGTTTTTAAGGCTATTACAAGAGAATTGGTAAAATTGGATAACTTTTTCTTTCTGATTGTCATCAAAATGAATCCACAAAAGTAAGTGATTGAACTAGCACTTCTAGAAAGATGGAGTAGACATACTTTTCCCTATTCCTCCCACAAAGTACAGCTAAACACCCCAGACATGATATATAAAAACAAGCATAAGAAGACTCTTAATGGTGGAGGGAAGAAGGCAGACCAACTAGGGATCTTGGGAACAAGTAAGAAAACAGTGGAGAGTTCCCTGGTTTTTCTTTTTGCTTCATGTATCCCAGCCTTGGAGCTGAAGAAGCTGGCAACCTGGAAATGCCAATGGGCATGGATGTAAATACCCCAACAAAATCCTGCTTTCTGCAGGTGGGACCAGGAGAGTGGCAACCTAGCAAGACAAAAAAACTTCCAGACAGTAACTGCTCTACTCCACCCAAGCAAGACAGAAGAAACTAGGCTCTACTACCATTCACACCAGCAAAAGCCAAGTGGGGAACCTAGACCTTTGCCAGGCTGAGGACCCTCAAGCCCTCACTGCCATGGTGGTGTCAAAGAAGACCAAGCAGTGAGCTGGGACTTTCATCCTATCTGGGTGATAACAAGCTCTTTTGCCCAGTAGTGTCATTGTAGACCACGTGGAGAGCCTAAACTTCTATCCCCATCAGGCAGTAACAAGGCATCCCTTCCCCTCACCACTGCCCAGCAGTAGTGAGGCCACATATCCCACCACCCTGTCAAGATGTCAGTGAAGGCCACATGGGGAGCAGTAAGGAGGCATTCCTACTCTTTGTGGCCAGGGGAGGTATTAGTGGAGGTCTAGAGGAGAGCAGGAACTCCTTTCTTGGATCACCTTACCCCTCACCACACTCCCCACCCCCGCCCCAGAAGTAACAAGGAGTCCTGACCTCAGTGTCAATGCAAGCTAAATAGGGAACCCGGACTTCTCTCACTAAGCAGTGATGAAGCAGTGTTCCCTTTCCCTCGCCAGTATAATGTCAAACAAAGTCAACTAAAATAGAGGATGTAAATAAGAACCAGAGTCTCATAATGCCTAACATGTCCAGGTTTTAATTGAAAATTACTCATTATACCAAGAACTGGGAGATCTTAAACTGAATAAAAAACGTCAGTCAATACATAGGAACATTAACATGATAGAAATGTTGACATTATCTGACAGAATGTAAAGCAGCCATAATAAAAATGCTTCACAGAGCAATTACAAACACAATAGAAACAAGTGAAAAATAGCCTCAGCAAACAAGTAAAAGATATAAAGAATAGAATTAAAATATTAGAACTGGTAAATACAAGAATTAAAATACAAAAACTCAGTGGGATGGGCTCAACAACAGAATAGAAGAGATAGGAAAGAATCCATAAACAGGGAGAAATAACAATAGAAACTACCCATTCTGAATAACAGAGTTAAAAACAGAAAAGCTGAAAAAAATGAACAGAGCCTGAAGGATCTGTGAGATAATAACAAAAGTTTAATATTCTTGTCACTGCATTCTGGAAGGAAGAGAAGAAAGGACAGGACTGAAAAAGTATTCAAAGAAATAATGTCTGAAAACTTCCTAAATTTGGCGAAACACATAAACCTACAAATTCAAGAAGCTAAGAAAACACCATACAGGATAAATCCAAAATAATTCGCATCAGGCATAACATAGTAAAACTTCTGAAAACTTAAGGCAAAGAAAACATCTTGAAAGCAGTGACAGAGATGTTGCAATACCTAACTTCTAGGGGAAAAACAATTTGAATCATACTGGATTTCTCATTAGAAATCAGTAGAGGTCAGAAGATGAATGGACAACATTTCTCAAATGCTAAAAGATGAGTATTGTCAACCCACAATTTTATATCAAGCAAAAATATCTTTCAGGGTAAAGGGATAATCAAGACATTCTCAAATGAAGGGAAACTAAAAGAATTTGTTACTAGCAAGACTTACTCTAAAAGAATAGCTAGAGGAAATTCTTAAAACAGAAAATGATAAAAGAGGAAATCTAGGGACATCAGAACAGAGGGGAAAAAAATTGAAAGAGTCAAAATATAGATAAATTCAACAGACTTTACTTCTTGAATTTTTAAAATTATGTTTGATGGTTGCAACAAAAACTAAAACCTCTAAATGCATATGCAAGGAATATTCAAGATAGTTATAAATAGGGAAGAGCAAAGGGATGTAAAGGGAGTTAAGATTTCTACACTTCTCTCAGACTGGTAAAATGTCAGCACCAGTGGTTATGTATATATAGTGTACCACCTAATGCAACCACTATAAAAGCCTACACTAAAAGATACATACAAAAACACTAAGCAAATAAAAATGGAATTCTAGAATATGTTCAAGTATCCCACAGGAAGCATGGAAAAAGAAAGTAGAACAAATACAAAGCAGAAAATAAAATGGAAGGCTTAAACTTAACATCAGTAATTACACTAAATGTAAATGGTGTAAATACATCAATTAATAGAGATTGGCAGAGTGATAAAAACACATTACCCAGCTTTTTGCTGTGTACAAGAAAGTCCTTAAATATAACAAAATAGGTAGGTTGAGAGTAAAAGGCTAGAATAGGATATACCATGCAAGCATTACTCAAAGAAAGCAGGGTGTCTGTGTTCATTTCAATGAGTACACTTTATAGCAAAGAAAATTACCAATGATATTAAATAATGATGTAATGTCAACCCAAAGGAAAATATAATGATCCTAAAGGTATATGTACCTAACAACAGAGCTGCTTAAATACGTAAAACAAAAACTGTTAGACCTTGAACGAGAACAGAAAAATTCTTAATTATAGTTTGAGAGAACAGTTAGACAGAAAATCAGAATCTAATCAGTATTTATGGAACACCCCACCTAACAGCAGCAGACTACACATACTATTCAAGTTCCCATTTACCAAGGTATATTATAGCCTAGGCCTTAAAATAAACCTAATCAAATTAAAGAGTTGAAATCATATAGAGTATGTTCTCTGACCACAATGGAATCAAACTATAAATCAATAACAGAAAGGTAAAAGCAAAATCTCAGGACATTTGAAAGCTAAAAAACATACTTCTAAATAATCCATGATCGGGGAAAAAGTGTTAAGGAAAAACAAATGCGTAAAACTGAAGGAAAAGGAAAATACAGTATCAAAATATGTGGATTACAGCTAATTTGTATCTCTGAAGACTAACATTAGAAAAGAAGAAAGTTTCAATCAATAATCTAAGTTCCAACCTCAAGAATCTAAAAAAACAAAGTAAGCAGAAAGAAGGAAAATAAAAATAAGAGCAGAAATCAAAGCAATTGAAAATAGAACAATAAAGATAATAAAACAAAAAATGTGGTTCTTTGAAAAAATTAATAAAATCAATAAACCTCTAGTGAGACTGACATAGAACCAAAGAAAACACTATTTACCAATATCAAGAATAAAATAGTGGGCTTCCCTGGTGGCGCAGTGGTTGAGAATCTGCCTGCTAATGCAGGGGACACGGGTTCGAGCCCTGGTCTGGGAAGATCCCACGTGCCACGGGGCAATTAGGCCCATGAGCCACAACTACTGAGCCTGTGCATCTGGAGCCTGTGCTCCGCAATAAGAGAGGCCGCGATAGTGAGAGGCCCACGCACCGCGATGAAGAGTGGTCCCCGCTTGCCGCAACTAGAGAAAGCCCTAGCACAGAAACGAAGACCCAACACAGCCAAAACTAAATAAATAAATAAAAATTTAAAAAAAGGAATAAAATAGTAAAAGTTTACTGTACATCAAAAAAAAAAAAGAATAAAATAGGACATCAGTACAGACTGCAGAAATCAAAAAGATAAGCAAATACTGTGAATAACTCTCTACACATAAATTTGACAACTTGGATGAAATGAACCAGTTTCTCAAAAAGCACAAACTGCCTCAACTCACTCATATGAAATAGATAATTTCAGTAGCCCTATAGCTATTAAGGAGATTGAATTCATAATTTTAAAACTCCCTAGAAAATTTGATTTTCTAGTTGAGTTTAATGCCATCACTGATGGTGTTGCACAATACAGATGTCCATCAAAAAGGGACACAGACATATTCATAAAGTCGGTTCCTCATACCAGTTAAAAGTAATGAAATGTATCTCTATGTATAAATTTTTCTATATTTAAAAAACATTTTCAATGAAAAAAGCAAGTTTCACAAATATACAATAGCGAGCATTCATGTAAATTTTTTTTTTTTTTTTTAATTTATTTATTTATCTTTGGCTGCATTGGGTCTTCATTGCTGTGCGTGGGCTTTCTCTAGTTGCAGCGAGCAGTGGCTTCTCCTGTTGGGGAGCACGGGCTCAGTAGTTGTGGCTCACGGGCTCCAGAACGCAGGCCCAGTAGTTGTGGCACACGGATTAGTTGCTCCGCGGCATGTGGGATCTTCCCGGACCAGGGCTCGAACCCGTGTTCCCTGCATTGGCAGGCGGATTCCCAACCACTGCGCCACCAGGGAAGCCCGTAAATTTTAAAAATACATCATCACACATTGTTTATAAACATATAGAATTATGAAATATGAGAACATGGACTTGAAAAACAAAGTTCATAATAAGTCTTGGGAAAGGGAGGAAGGGAAACTGAGGAAAAAAATAAAAGAGATGGCAATTTTTAAAAAATAATGAAACTCTCAAGAAATCCGGATCCAAATGGTTTTGCTAGAGAATTCAACCAGACTTTAAAAGAATAAACACCAGTTCTACACAGATCTTCCAGAAAATAGAAGAGGAAGGAACACTCCCTAACTCACTTTATTCCATAATAAAGTATTGACACCAAAACCAGATACAAACAATACCAAAAAAAGAAAACTACAAATATCTCTCATGCATATAAATGTACAATTCTTACCAAAAAATCATGAAATCGAATATAGCAGTATATACAAAGAATTATGTATCATAACACATGAGGTTTATTCCAAGGTTACAAGGCTGGTTCAGTATTCAAAAACCAATCAGTATAATCTACCATATTAACAGATTAAAAGCTTATAAGATTATACCAGTTAGAAAAAGCATTTGACAAAATTCTGTGTTCATTCATGATAAAAAACTGTCAGAAGAATAGGGAGAGGAACTTCATCAACTTGATAATGAGCATATGTAAAAAACCTATAGTTAACATTATACTTAATTGGAAGAGATTGAATGTCTTCTGTGTAAGATCAGAACCAAGGCAAGGATACCTGTTCTCATTACTCTTATTCAGCATTGCATTAGAAGTTCTTGCCAGTAGAATGAGGCAAGAAAAGAAAAAAAAGAACAGAAAAGAAAAGGCATGCAGATCAGAAGGGAAACAATAAAACTGTTTCTATTTGAAGGTGACATGATTGCCTACATAGAAAATTGCAAGGAATCTACAGACTGAGATGTATCCTGGAACCCCTCCGTTGCTTTGCCCACCAGCACTGTTACCAGCTATTCCCAGGATGTTTGTGTATCCATTTGGACCTGTGATGATACCTCGGGCAATACGTGGTCCTCTACACTGCTGCACAAGTTCAGTGATGTGTGGCATGTGAGCTGGTCCATCATTGCCAACATTCTGCCTGTCTTAGGTGGAGACAGGTGATCCTGTGGAAGGAATTAGTCGCAGGAACAGAGGATGTGCATAAGAAATGTCAACAGGGCCAGGGTTTTTTGTCAGCTTTAGTCGCAGAAGGCCAACAGAATGAGCAGTGACAAAACAGTTGGGGCCTAGCTCCCCCATCTGCTGACTTAAATACTGCTCCTTTCTGGACCAACTGACCAAACAACTAGGAAGAGCTCACAACTCCAACAAAATTATTTTCCCAGGATTGATTTCAAATGCAACCACAATTTATCATCTACATCAACATGATGTGATATGGTTTGTAATTTACTGTCTGACTGAAAGCATTCATGTTATGAGGAAAAAACTACAAATGATCTTTATATTATTTTAAAGTATTTTGGCTAGTTTTATATACCATTTGAGTTTAAACTTTAATTGGGAAGGTTTGTTTCCAAAGTAATTGAATAAAATCATATTACTTTTTAAAAAATCATATTGCTTATAAAAAGAAAAAGTTTTTCACCAAATTCACAGGATATAAGATAAACATACAAAAATTAATTTTTTTATTCTAGCAATGAACACATGGAGAATGAAATTTAAAATGTAATACCATTTACAGTTGCTCAAAAAGATGCTTTGGTATAAATCTAATAAAACAGGTACAGGACTTTTATGCCAAAAACTACAAAATAATGATGAAAAAATCAAAGATCAAGATAAATGGAGAGGGGCTTCCCTGGTGGTGCAGTGGTTAAGAATCTGCCTGCCAGTGCAGGGGACACGGGCTCAAGCCCTGGTCTGGGAAGATCCCACATGCCGCAGAGCAACTGAACCCACGCGCCACAACTACTGAGCCTGCCCTCTAGAGCCCATGAGCCACAACTACTGAGCCCACGTGCCACAACTACTGAAGCCCACGTGCCACAACTACTGAAGCCCACGTGCCTAGAGCCTGTGCTCCGCAACAAGAGACGTCACCGCAATGAGAAGCCCGCGCACTGCAACAAAGAGTAGCCCCCGCTCGCCACAACTAGAGACAGCCTGCGTGCAGCAACGAGGACCCAAGGCAGCCAAAAATAAATAAATAAATAAATAAATTTAAATAAATAAATAAATGGAGAGACATGCCGTAATCATGGGTTGGAAAATTCAATATAATAAATGTGTCAGTTCTCCCCCAGTTAATATATAAGTTTAACTCAGTCTTGTCAAATCTCAGCAATATTTTGTTGTAGATATAGCCAGATTTTCTTGAAAGAGAAAAAAAATGGTTAAAACACTTTTGAAAAATAAGAATATAGTGGGAGAAATCACTCTACCCAACTTCAAGACTTATCTGAAGACTTGTGTGGCATGAGCATAGAATAGACACAAAAATCATTGTCACAGATACAGAATACAGAAATAGACTCACAATAGACCACAAAATGTGGCCAGATGATTTTTGAGAAAGGAGCAAAAGCAACTTCATTGAGTAGTCTTCATTATATGGTACTAGGCAGTTAGATATCCACATGCAAAAAAATGTCCTAGACCTAAGTGTTACACCTTCTACAAAAACTAACTTTAAAGGGATCACAGACTTGCTTCCCTGGTGGCTCAGTGGTTAAGAATCCACCTGCTAATGCAGGGGACACGGGTTCTAGCCCTGGTGCAGGAAGGTCCCACATGCCGCAGAGCAGCTAAGCCCGTGCGCCACAACTACTGAAGCCCGCGCACCTAGAGCCCGTGCTCTGCAACAAGAGAAGCCACCTCAATGAGAAGCCTGCATACCGCAACGAAGAGTAGCCCCCACTCCCACAACTAGAGAAAGCCCACGTGCAGCAACGAAGACCCAATGCAGTCAGAAATAAATAAATAAAATAAATAAATTTATTAAAAAAAAAACATAAAACATTTAGGAAAAAAACAGAAAATTTTTAGAATTCAGGATTAGGCAGAGAGTTTTTAAGACTTTATACCAAAAGTCCAATCCATAAAAAGAAAAACTGATAAATTGAACTTCTTCAAAATTTTAAATTCTGCTTTGTAAAAGATCCTGTGAAAAGGATGAAAAAACAAGCTACAGACTAGAAGATCTTTGCAAACTGCATATCCAACAAAGGATGTATCTAGAATATATGAAGAAGTCTCAAAACTCAACAGTTTTTTTTAGATCTAATTAGAAAAAGGGAAAAGACATTTACCAAAGAAAATATACAAATGATGTGTTCCCCTTGACTTTTTATTCAAATTTAACTTTTTTTTTCTTCAGTTTCACTTATATTTTTGGCTTTTTAGGTGGAGTACTACTTCTGGAAAATCCAAAAGGAGATAATAGGTTGGACCTTTTAAAGCTGAAGAGTGTTGTTACTAGCATTTTTGGTGTAAAAAATACAGAGCTGGCTGTCTTCCATGGTGAAACAGGTATGTAGAAAGTCAAAAGATATTCATCTATGTCCTTTGACACGAGATTGATCATTGAGGATCTTAATTTGGTAACATAACCTTTGCCTTTTTCCTGACTCTGAGTCAGGGCCAGCCTCTACAGTAGTGCCTGCCTGCAAGTGTCTCTTTGTGCCTTCTTTGTGTGATATGGCTGAAAGAACACTGGACTTACTAGGAGATGAAGGTTCTAATCCTACCGTTTCCTGTTAGCCATGTGATGCATTCTAGGCTTCAGAGACGTCCCTGTTGTGTTTTAACTTTATTAAACATAGTGTCTGCATCTTGCTAAATCCAGATTCTCAATGAGACAAGCCTAAATAAAATTTTAAAGAATTATAAGTACATTTCCTCCCACTGTCATGGGTTGAATTGTGACATCACCACCCAATCCCCCACCTCTACCCCAAGATGTGTTGAAGTCCTTATCTTTACCCCCAGTACCATCTAATGTGACCTTCTTTGGAAATAGGTTCATTGCAGATATAATTAGTTAAGGTAATACTGGAGTAGGGTGGGCACTACTCTAATATGACTGGTGTCCTTATAAGAAGAGGGCCATGTGAAGACATAAACAAACAGGGAGAAGGCTATGTGGTGACAAAGGCAGAAATTGGAATTAGGCAAACCTGCAAGCCAAGAAACACCAAAGATTGCTGGGAACATCCAGAAACTAGGAAGAGGAAAAGAAGGATTCCCTTACAGGCTTCAGAGGGAGCATGGCCCTACTGACACCTTGATTTTGGACTTCTCAACTACAGAGAACTGTGAGACAATAAATTTCTGTTGTTTTACGCCGTCCCACCCACCCCACCCCACCTCCCTCCCCAGTTTGTGATTCTTCCATTAGACAAAGGAAACTAATACACTCAACAAACCTGAATGTTCATTTTCAGAAACTTTTAAATATCAATAGCTTAAAAGAAGAAATCTAAATGGCCAATAAATAAAGGGAAAATTGCTGAACCTCAATAGGAAAAACCACAATGAGGTACTATCACATGCAACCGAATTGGCAAAAACTAGAAAAATTTCACAATATCAGATGTCAGGGATATTATGTAATAGGAACTGTCATTCCCTGTTGGATCGTAAATTGATAGAAACACTGTGGACAGCCATTTGCTGTTTTATCTGTTAAGGGCTGGATAAGGGAAGCAAACATGATGTGGGGAAACTGAGGAAGTTAAGGTTTGGAAGACAGATGGTTCACTGGGGGCTCTGAGAAAAATCTCTGACCAGGATCCACCAAGGGGAGCTGGTAAGTAAGTCAGTGGACAGCTTGGATCTCTATCTCAAGTCACTGTAGAATAAGAAGCAAGGACATACTGGAACTCACATATGTCTAGCTCATTGTCCCCTCTGACCCAGCAGGCGGCAGCCTGTGAAAGCTGAGTAATGCCTGAGCCCCACCTTAACCTTTAGTGGCATAGTGGCTGTAACTCATCTTCTACCCTAAGCGATGTTTAATTGTATATAAATGAAATTACACTATGTGTGTTCTGTGTGTCTTGCTCTTTTCCACGTATGTTCATTAGTCAATTTATCTTCTGATCATAATTATCTTTTTTTAATATAAGTGTTCTTTTCATGGTAAAGTTTAGGATTCTGATATAAGAGGAAATTTTAAAAGGAGCTATAATATGGAGGAAAAATACTAAAAGGGGAAAAAACAATTTGCCTTATAAATTATGAATATTATGCTATTTTGCAACATTAAGATTTCCTACTATTTGCATGTCATTAAAGCCTGATTTTATAGAAAAGACAGTATCCTTTGATAAATAGAAATAAAGTGGAAAGCATCACTGTAAAGATACATGATAGTTTAATAATTAAATAGGAAAAAGTGAATGACTTCAGCTCTGAACTTTCCCCCTGAAAGAATGATTTTTTTGTTGTTATTTTTAGAAATAAAAAACCAAACCAACTTACTGAGTCTTTGTGGAAAAACACTTTGTGTGGCTGCAGGATCAACTCCCTCTGTGGTCGACAGTCCTAGTACTCTTCTCTGTCAGTATATCAACCTACAGCTCTTGAATGCAGACCCACAAGGTACGTGCCTCCCCCAGCTGTGAACACCCTCAGCAGGCAGGTTATGGTGTGCTAGATGTTAAGATTTCCTTTAATGTTCAATATCTCTGATTTATATGGATTTTTTAAGTCAGCTTCAACTTAGTAATTTAAAATGCAGACTCCAACACTTCTTTGGGGAATACTCACGGCTTGTTTCTTTTGGTGTATTTATGTAGAAACACCCCTCCATCTGACATGGTCAGGAAATGAGGTAGATTGGTTAGGTAAAAATTACAGCTAAATGAAGCTGAACTGTTTAAATGTCAGAACATTGTAGTCTTAAATTTTGCCTTCTTTTTTTCTTGGAAAATGTTCTGAGAACTGTTGTACATATCCATGCCTTAATCAACAGACTAGATAGATACATATTTTTCCTTGATATTTTAGGGTCCTCATTGTGCACATTTATTACTGTCTTCAGGCTCTTCATTTGACTGTTTACTGAATATCTCTTCCCTAAACTACTGGGCTTTTATACTAGTTGTTTTTTCTTCTTCCCTTTCTCCTTTCCCCCTGTGAAATATTTAAGACTGTTTCTGCAGACTGTACAATTAATCCCACTCTTGCTCTTGTACCCACTGCTGGCTTTCAAAGCCTTTAGCTCTACCCATTAGAACTGTCTACTCACTACCTCCATTAGGGATCCACTAGCTAGAGGGTGAACTCTCAGGATTTAATCCATTTTGGGTTTTTTTTTTTTTCTGTAGAGTGTTTAATGGGAACAGTAGGCACTCTCCTGCTTGAAAATCCACTAGGGCAGAATGGGCTGACCCACCAAGGTCTTCTGTATGAAACAGCCAAGGTGTTTGGCCTTCGGAGCAGGAAGCTAAAACTGTTTTTGAATGAGGCTCAAACAGAAGGTGAGGAGATTATAGAACATGCTAATTGTTTTTCATTTTTGTTTTTATTTTATTGAAAAGAGATTGTGATGCCATCAGTTATATGTGTAAGAGATAGTACTATTATCTTTTTTTCTTCTTTTGCTCTTTCTCCAGAAATTTGCCATACTATAAATGTTAAAATAATAATAATTAAAAGGATGATATGTATAAAATAGATAATAAGAAAAAAAATAATTAAAAGGATGATTACTTTTTTGCTTTGGAAATAATCTAAAAATTATATTGGTATATTAAAATACATGCTTCTAGGTAAATTAGCTTATTTACTGGTCCTAAAATTGTCCTCTTCCCCGAGAATCAAAATGATCACTGTATTTTAAAATAACAGCTTGAAGGAAACATAACTGACATTGTACTTCCTCCTTTACACCTTATAAAGCATACCTTTTCTCAGTGAGCTGCATAAAAATGTGAAGAGCTAGGTCATTAGTTGACATATTCTCCATTCCATAATTCAGAAAACAGAGAGTCAGGATAAGGCACAGGCTAGTGTCTTCGAGGATATGTTTTCTCTTTCTCCCACTTATATCATCCACTTCTGTGATTTCAGCTTCTGTGGCTGTTCTGACAACTTCTCTAGTGACATTTTAGCCCTCCCCCGAGTTCTGTTCTATATTCGATTCCCTATTACACATGGGTGTTCATTTTAATGCTGCTGCCACTGGAATCATTTCCTCAAACAGCTTCCCCTGATGGGATCTGGGTTTTTCTGTTTATAGCCATCCTTCTTGTCATCCCAACTCATAAACCTTTTACCATTTCATCCTTTTATTTATTCAGCCTAAAGCCTGGGATTTATTGGACTTTCTGAGTCAAGATTTGTGTCTCCTAGCACTGGTGGAAAGTTGCTAGGCATTATCTTTTCCAAAGTTAGTCTTTTAATTTTCTGCTGTTTGAATATGCTGTGCCTGGTTATAAATTTTTTGGTATAATGCATTATTCATCTCTGTTACAGAGTTTTGATTTCTAGCATTTCCTTTTAATTCTTAGAATTTCCATCTTTCTGCTTACATTACCCATCTGTTCTTGCATGTTGTCCACCCTTTCTATTAGTGTCCTTAACATTAATCCCAGTTATTTTCAATTCCCAATCTGATAATTTCAAAATCTCTGCCATATCTGAGTCTGGTTGTGTTGCTTGCTTTGTCTCTTCCTACTGTGTTTTTTCCTTTTTAGAATGCCTTGTAGTATTTGGTTGATAGCAGTACATGATGTACTGGGGAAAAGAAACTGAGGTAAATAGGCCTTTATGGTAAGGTTTTATGTTTATCTGGCTAGGAGTTACGCTGTGTTTATTGTTTACTGTTGCTGTAGGTTCCAGAGGCTCAAATTTCCTTCTGTTGTCTTATGGTTTCCCTAGAGATTCCTTTTTAAATATGGTCGGAGCTTTGCCCATTCTTTCAGCTGTAATGCCCTATTATCATACAGGAGCCCATATGATGTTGTAGTAAAGTATGGGGGGAGGAGAAGTGGGGGAAGTGTTCTATAATTTTATGATTAGTTCTCAGTCTTTAGTAAACCTGTGCCTCTGGGCTGTGACCCTCACAGGTGTTACTCAGCTTTAAAATTTTTCCTCTTTAGGTAAGAAAGGAAGGTAAAGGGGGCTAGAGGTGGGTATTTCCCTTTCCCTGGGTCAGTTAGGCTTTGGTTAAAAAGAAAAAAAAATAGTTACTGGTGAGGAAGAACTTCTGCCATTTTACTGGGAATTTTTTTCTAGAAGCCTTGTACCTTTTTTGTCCTCATTTCCTCCATTACTGCCACCTTTTGTATTCAGTTCATTTTTTGCAGTTTACTGTTTTGTTTTTTTACTTCCTCTTGTGTATTTTTTAAGATATTAGTGTTTACCATGGGGATTACAATTAGCATCCTAAATTTATAACAATTTGACTTGAATTGATACCAGTTTGACTTCAATAACATACAAAAACTCTGCTTCTGTACAGCTCTGCCCCCGTTTATATTCTTTTCAGAAATTATATCTTCATAATTATGTTCCCCAAAGCATAAGTTCTTAACTGTGTTTTATGTATTTACTTTTTTTTTTTTAATTAATTAATTTATTTTTGGCTGTGTTGGGTCTTCGTTTCTGTGCGAGGGCTTTCTCTAGTTGTGGCAAGTGGGGGCCACTCTTCATCGCGGTGCGCGGGCCTCTCACTATCGCGTCCTCTCCTGTTGCGGAGCACAGGCTCTAGACACGCAGGCTCAGTAGTTGTGGCTCACGGGTCTAGTTGCTCCGTGGCATGTGGGATCTTCCCAGACCAGGGCTCGAACCCGTGTCCCCTGCATTAGCAGGCTGATTCTCAACCACTGCACCACCAGGGAAGCCCCCTATGTATTTACTTTTAAATCATGTAGAAAACAAAAAGTGGAGTTAAAAATAAAAAATGCAACAACAATATGGCTTTGACTTACTGTCTAGCATCCTTTCATTACAACCTGAAGGATCCCTTTAGCATTTCTTGGAGGGCAGTTCTAGCAGTAATGAACTCCCTCAACTTTCTGTTTGTTTGGGAATGTCTTAATTGCTCCTTAATTTGTGAAGAAAAATTAAGAAGAAAAAAATCTGTTTTGCAAAATGGAGAATTCTTTGTTGATAGTTTTTTCTTTCAGCACTTTAAATATGTGGTCCCACTGCCTTCTGGCTCTCATGGTTTCTGATTAGAAATTAATCTTTTAATCTTATTGAGTATCCTGGTATTTTGCTTCTCTCTTGCTGCGTTCAAGATTTGGTCATTATTTCTTCAAATATTCTTTATATTCTTTTCTTCCTGAAATTCCCATAGTGTGTATGTTGGTCCACTTGGCCTGTGTCTCAGACGCCTCTTAGGCTCTGTCCACTTTTCTTCATTCTCTTTTCTTTCTTCTCCTTCAGACTGGATGATTTCAAATGTCCTATCTTCGAGTTCACTGTTTCTTCTGTATGCTAAATTATGCTGTTAAGCTTCTCTAGTGACTTCTTAATTTCAGTTATTGTACTTTTCAGCTCCAGAATTTCTGTTTAGTTCCTTTTATAATTTCTCTGTTGATATTCTCATTTTGTTGATGCATTGTTTTCTTGGCTTGTTCTTTGTATGTGGTTTCCATTGACCTTTCCATTAGTCGGTTATTTTCCATTTAAGACAGTTGATTTAGAGTCTGTCTAGTAAGTCCAAGTATCTGCGCTTCCTCAGGGACAGATTCTGTTAATTATTTTTTCCTGTGAATGGGCCATACTTTCCTATATCTTTGTATGCCTTGTAATTTTTTTTGTCTTTGAAAACTGGATATTTGAATGTGGTGACTCTGGAAATCAGGTTCTCTTCCCCAGGGTTTGCTGTGTTTGATGGTTGAGGGCTACAGTCTTCTGTTTGTTTATGACTTTTCCAAACTATTTTTACGAAGACTGTATTCCTGGTTGTATGTAGTCCCTGAAGTCTCTGTTCCTTTAGTTTATGTTCAGCTATTATTTTGACAAGAGATTTCCTTGACCTCCAGGAACTAAAAATTTAAAAACAAAATACCTACTTCTCCCAGTCTTTAAAGATTGGCTCTGTTCTGGTCCACTCCTTCAGCTCAGCCAGGCTGTTTACAGTTCTGCCTCAGGCTTCTCTTCCTGTTTTCACTGAGCCCTGAAGATCAGCCACGTTTGGCCAAAAAAGCTTTTTACCTTTATCAGAATCAAATGCTTAGGGTCTTCTCAGGTCTTTCTGTGTATGCATACTGCTCTGGGCATGAATGTGGCTTTCTAAATTATTCAGCATACAGAGGCACTTTTTAATGCCCTAATTGCCCAAACTTTTCCTCCCAGGCCTTAAGCAATCCATTGCCTGTCTCATCCATAATCTTTTGCCCCAGGCAGCCGTGGGTTTTTTGTTTGCCTTTGGTTTTCATGCAGTGCCCATCACTTTTCCACCCTGAGTGAGTTCCAAGTAGGCAAAACAGAGACAAGCACCTTATGTAAGCCCTTCAAGTAGCTCCCAGACAGGTTAGAACAAATGCAATACTTTTGCTCTCTTCCTCCTGGAACTAGGAACCAGGGTCCCACACTGGAAACTCGGGCTACTGTCTTTAAGCCCACCACCAAGCTAGGAAGGAGCTGGTAAAGCACAAGTAAAAACACAGATCTTTCCTGCCATTTTCAAGTTGCCTTTTCTTTGATTCAACATTCACTTGGTTGCTGTAAACGTTTGATTGCTTTCTAGAGTTCTGACAAAGTTGATTCTGGCTGGCTGTTTCGTGATGTTTCAGTTGATGTCCACTTTAAGGGAACATTTCTTTAATTCTTTGGGGACACTGTCTACCCTGGCCCACTTTAAACTCAATTATTTTGGGCCACAGAGAGTGTTTAGAAAGTTCTGGCCCCAGTCATGCAAGGGGCCAGAATTCTCATGGGGACATGTTCTGTCTATCTCTCCCCAAACCAAGGCTAAGTGGGACAAGTCTCTATATTGGTTTACTGTGACTGGTGCAATAAATTACCAAAAACTGGGTGGCCTGAGACAACAGAAATGTATTCTCTCACGGATCTGGAGGCCAGAAGTCTGAAATCAGGGTGTCAGCAGGACTGTATTCTCTAGGGGAGAATTTGTTCTTTGCCTCTTCCAGCTACTGGTGGTTCCAGGCATCCTTGTGGCTACATCACTTTGATCTCTGCCTCATTGCCACCTCTTCTGTCTGTTTCTCCTTTTTCCAAAAAAGGTAACAGTCACAGTTTCCAGGAATTAAAGCATGGTCATATCTTTTGGGAGGCCATTATTAAACCCATAACCTTCTCTTAACTGTTTTTCTCTGTGGTGAAGGATCTTTTTGAAATTTACCCTTTTGCCATGGGCTCCTTATTTGAGGTCTCAGTTTTTTGAGAGGGGTTTCATTGGACTCCCCAGTTTGTGTAGACCCTAGGCTTTTTCTTCTCTCACTTTCATAGCCTATTAGTGCCAAATCTTTAAGCCTCCAGGCCCACCAGAAAATCTTAATGTTCAGCTACCTCTTGGGATTCATGATATTTTGGACTCTGTGGATTTCTCTCATTTTCTTCCCTTGCTCAGCTGTTTTTTCTTTAATTTTTAAAAAAAATTTTTTTTAATTAATGTTTTATATTGTACTTTAACATTTTCTGCTACATTATTAAAAGCGAAAGCCTTCTTTTCCACTTGCATTTCTCTCTTTAATGAAGCACATTTATTGTACTTGAGATTTATTTTCAATAACTCTCCTTTGTCTTTTTACCCCTCACTAGTTTTAGGGCCTCATCATCTAATGAGACAGCCTGTCTGCAGGCTATATTCTTCCACCAAGATTGTCTTCATGCACATTCCTCCCTTGATGATGTTCCCCTGCTTGGATCCCCCAAGGCTCACCATTATCTAATGCTTCAGAATCCTTAGCTTTACACATAAAATCCTTCCTGTTCTGGTCCTTATCTGTCTTTCCAGTTATGTCCATGAAGCTTTCATTCTATCAGAAGGCTTTTTTCACTCTCCTTCCAACACACTTGGCTCTTTCATTATGGTTTGGTAGTCAACATCAACAAGTAGGTGTAGCTTCCTGTTTTGATAACCTTGTGTGAACCTTCAAAGACATTCTTAACTTCTTTTTCTTAGCCCTCAAATCCATTGGTCACCAAGTGCAGTTGAGCAGTGAAAATGAAGAAGTGTCATCATTTTTACTTGTTCTATGCAAGTGTAGGTACCTGGTTGAAACTGATCAAGGATAGAATCACATCCATGTGAATTACATATTAGTACTACTACCTATGATTCACAAACCAGATCTTACCTATAATGTCTTATTACCTTCTTTTTGCTCTGTAAGGTTGACTGGGCAAGTTTAGTAGGTAAAAGCTTGAAAGTTAACTTATTCACCCAAGATGATCGAGAAACCTGGTATTCTTTCCAATCCAGTATCTTTTCCCAATCTGATATCTCTTGCCTCATTTTCATTGTATTCTTCCTCTCAAGATTATCTTTCATAAAATATTAATAATTTGGTAAATTAGAAGGGTCTCATAAGGCTTACAGTTTTAGAAACTCACTGATGCCTTCTTGCTTGTTCCACTAGATTCTAATATCTTCTCCAGCTCCTGTAGTTATCTATTAAGGAGGCAGCTTTTGAGAGTATTTTCTTATCCAGGGTTCCTGTTAGGACAGGAGCCATTTTTAGAGAAAGTTGGTCCTTCCCTTTGAATTCAGATCTGGCTAGAAGCAAAATGCCCCACAGTAGGCAGAGAACTTTTTAAAATTTTCTCCTTCCTTCCTTCCTCCCCTCCTTCCTTCCTTCCTTCCTTCCTCCCTCTTTCTTTCCTTTCTCTTTCCTTCCTCCCTTCCCTCCTTCCTTCCTTCCTTTCCCTTCTTCTTCTCCCACCACTGCCCCACTCTTTTTCTGAGCTTTAATATATGCAGTGTGTTTTGATCTATAGTATTTGTGTTATACTTTTGGATGCTCAAATTTTTTTTAGCTTTAGCTGTATTGGCTCCTGTGTTTTTTGACCTGAGTCTTTAGTCTTTGATAAATTCTTGCTTTCTGACATTGCAAGCTGTCCTAGGTTTATCATGTATACTCTTTCTTCCCCAAACATGGAAACGACTGCTGTTTTTCCTGTTATAGGGTGTTAATATTTAGGAACCACAAATCTGAGCTGCTTGCTTAGCATTGCTTCTAGGCCTTTTCTGAAGACATAGGAAATATTGTCTGGGTGGGAGTGTGGGGACATCTTGGGCAGTACTCAGAGTTAGTTAGGTTAAGGGCACAGTCCTCCAGAAGTCTGCCCAAAACTTCTAACCCCAAGTATAAGGAATTAGGCTCCAACTACAAGCTCAGACAAAAGAGTTCGCACAAGACCATTGTCACTTCTGGCACCAACTGCAAGTTCAGAGGGTTTCCAAAAGTCACCCTCAGGTATGATAATTTGCTAGCAGGATTCACAGAACTTGTGGAAGCTATTGTACTCATGACTACATTTATTATAGGGAAAGGATAAAAACTAGAACCAGGCAAAGGGAAGAGATGCACAGGGCCAAATCTGGGAGGGGGTCCAAATATGTAACTTCAGATTATCTCTCCGCAAGGAGGCATGGACAGTGTTACCTTCTAGCCTCAATACATGACAGTAGTATGTACAGTGTATTACCAACCAGGGAAGTTCACCTGAGCCTTGGTTTCCAGAGTTTGTATTGAGGCTTCATTACATACGTATGATTGCTCATATGGTTGGTCTTTCTGGTGTAGCCAGCTCCACCCTGAGTCATCTCATTAGCATAAACCATCAGGTGTGTTCAGGGGCCTACAATAAATAACAAAAGATGCTCCTATCACTCAGGAAATCCCAGGGTTTCAGAAGTACCCCCAGTAGCTGGGACAAAGTTTAGGTTTCTCTTAAGGTGAGGCCGAATTTCTTACTACCCAGGCGGTTAACATATTTTTAATATTCATCCAGAATAGGTAGAAAAATGATTTCTTTAAAACTTCTTCTTTCCATTCTAGAAATTACGGAAGAAATCCCCATGAAGACTTTGAACACGAAGACTGTGTATGTTTCTGTATTACCGACTACAGGAGACTTCTAACATTCAGTTATCTGTGTGGTTCAGTCAACCTTTCCCTGGCATATACCTCTTCTCCCCTCCCTCCAACCCCGGACACACACACGGACACAGACATATTGATATTTCCTTCAGGTGCATGTATAATATACTGCTTTTGGTCTAAAATTGAAATGGAATTGATCAAGTGACTTGAGACTTCACAGTAATAGTCACACTTAACCGTAAACACCTATGTAGTCATGTTGAGGAAAAGTTACAGTGTTACCTCAGCACTACAGAGTATATTTCTATACTTGAATTTTTAAGTATAGAACATAGTAGTTGTTTAAATGGTATAGTGTGTGTGTGTGTGTGTGCGTGCACTTGTATATATATATATCTCTATCTATCTATCTATATATATATATATCATTCTATGGCCTTTTAAAACATTTGAAATCTCTTGAAGGAATGGACAGTGTTATATATTTTTGCTACCTGGATTTTCCTGGGTAATTTGATGGAATATTTTAAGTTTTAGTAAATCAGAACAATAAACTTTCTCACAGATAATAAACATGTTAGAAGTAATTCATTCTCCCATAGTTCAGTGAAACTTGGAATTTGCAATCTTTAAAGAACACAAAAACTTAATAGTGACTTCCATATTAAGACACTAGACTAAATATCTAATTTCACTTCTTCCCAAAATCCTGTGTCAAAGAAGCAGATGCCAAGACAAAATTAGATGTGCAAGAATTTATTGGGGGAAGCATACATGAAAGATAAAGGGGAGAGGGTAAAGACAAAGGTAGAGAGAGCCTTCAGGCAGAAATGACCTGACTTTGGACCCATGCCTTGCTCAGTCAGTGGCTGGGAGCAGCTGAGGGGGACCATGGCCTCAGCACAGATGGATCCATTGATCTGAAAATTTAGTAGCTAGAAGCTGTCAACCAACTATACTCCCTACATCAGATTCTCCTGAAAGGAGCTCTGAATGGTGCGTCTCTAGCTGCTAGAATAAACGCATTCAAATCCATACCCACAAAGTTGGAGGAAACCACACAAGATAACAAGTGTTGGCAAGGATCAGTGAAACTGGAACCCTTGTGCACTGTTGGCAGGAATGTAAAATGTTGCAGTCACTATGGGAAACAGTATAGAGGTTCCTCAAAAATTAGAAGTAGAACTACCATATGATCCAACAGTCAACTTCTGTGTACATATCCAAAAGAATTGAAAGCAGGGCCTTGAAAAGATATTTGCACACCCAGGTTCATTGCAGCATTATTCACAACAGCCAAGAGGTGGGGCAACCCAAATGTCTACTGAGGGATAAATGGATAAAGAAAATGTAATCTGTACATACAATTGAATATTATTCAGTCTTAAAAGAAAGAAGGATGAACCTTGAGGACATTAAGCAAAGTGAAATAAGCCAGTCACAAAAAGACAAATACTGTGTGTTCCACTTGTATGAGGTACCTAAAGTAGTCAAATTCATTGAAACAGAATGCAATGGTGGTTGCCAGGTGTTGCAGGGAAGGAGAAATGGGGAGTTGTTCAATGGGAATAGTTTTAGTTTTGCAAGTTTTGAAGAGTTCTAGAGGTCTTTTGCACAAAAATGTGAACATAGTTAACATACTAAACTTGATCCTTAAAAATAGCTAAGTTGGTAAATTTTATGTATCTTTTACCACAATTTTAAAAAAATTTTTGAATGTCAGAGGGACAGAAGCCAACCTGAAAGAGCTCCCAGTGGCCAAAGCTGGAACAGTTTGAACAAACATATAATGTAGTATTGAATTAAAATCCAAAGTATAAAATAAATATCCGTGAGTACATGCTGATATAAATGACTGAATAAATAAATGAGAGAGGTGAGACAAATCTATATAAAATTCCAAATAATGTATATAGATACTCTTTCACAAGGTGGTGTACCTTAACTCCCCACACCTTGAGAGAGGGCTGTACTTTGTGACTTACTTCGAAAGAGTAGAGTATGTGAAGGGGGCAAAAAGTAACTTCACAGTTTAGAAAACTGACAAACACTACCTCGGACAGGTTAACATCATCAGGCATGATAGCATATACTCTTTTTTTTTTTTTTTTTATTGATGTGTAGTTGATTTACAATGTTGTCTTAATTTCTGCTGTACAGCAAAGTGATTCAGTTATATATATATTATTTTTCATATTCTTTTCCATTATGGTTTGGCACAGGGTATTGAATATAGTTCCCTGTGCTCTGACCATTTTTTTTAAATAACATCTTTATTGGAGTATAATTGCTTTACAGTGTTGTGTTAGTTTCTGCTATATAACAAAGTGAATCAGCTATATGGATACATATATCCCCATATCCCCTCTCTCTTGCGCCTCCTTCCCACCCTCCCTATCCCACCCCTCTAGGTGGTCACAAAGTACCAAGCTGATCTCCCTGTGCTATGCAGCTGCTTCCCACTAGCTATCCATTTTACATTTGGTAATGTATATATGTCAGTGCTACTGTCTCACTTCATCCCAGCTCCATTCTCTACATCTGCGTCATTATTCCTGTCCTGCCCCTAGGTTCATCAGAACCATTTTTTTTTTTAGATTGCATATATGTGTGTTAGCATACGGTATTTGTTTTCCTCTTTCTGACTTACTTCACTCTGTGTGACCAACTTTAGGGCCATCCACTTCACTACAAATAACTCAAATTTCATTTCTTTTTATGGCTGAGTAATATTTCATGGTATATATGTGCCACATCTTCTTTATCCATTCATCTGTCAGTGGACACTTAGATTGCATCCATGTCCTGGCTATTGTAAATAGTGCTGCAGTGAACACTATGGTACATGTCTCTCTTTGAATTATGGTTTTCTCAGGGAATATACCCAGTAGTGGGATTGCTGGGTCATATGGTAATTCTATTCTTAGTTTCTTAAGGAACCTCCATACTGTTCTCCATAGTGGCTGTATCAATTTACATTCCCACCAACAGTGCAAGAGGGTTCCCTTATCTCCACACCCTCTTCAGCATTTATTGTTTGTAGATTTTTTGATGATGGCCATTCTAACCACTGTGAGGTGATACCTCATTGTGGTTTTGATTTGCATTTCTTTAATGATTAGTGATGTTGAGCATCCTTTCATATGTTTGTTGGCAATCTATCTTCTTTGGAGAAATGTCTATTTAGGTCTTCCACCCATTTTTAGATTGGGTTGTTTGTTTTTTTGATATTGGGCTGCATGAGCTGCTTGTATATTTTGGAGATTAATCCTTTGTCAGTTGCTTTGTTTGCAAATATTTTCTCCCATTCTGAGGGTTGTTTTTTCGTCTTCTTTACGGTTTCCTTTGCTGTGCAAAAGCTTTTAAGTTTCCTTAGGCCCCATTTGTTTATTTTTGTTTTTATTTCCATTTCTCTAGGGTGTGGGTCACAAAGAATCTTGCTATGATTTATGTCATAAAGTGTTCTGCCTATGTTTTCCTCTAAGAGTTTTATAGTGACTGGCCTTAAATTTAGGTCTTTAATCCATTTTGAGTTTATTTTTGTGTATGGTGTTAGGAAGTGTTCTAATTCCATTCTTTTCCATGTACCTGTCCAGTTTTCTAGCACCACTTATTAAAGAGACTGCCTTTTCTCCATTGTATATTCTTGCCTCCTTTATCAAAGATAAGGTGACCGTATGTGTGTGGGTTTATCTCTGGGCTTTCTATCCTGTTCCATTGATCTATATTTCTGTTTTTATGCCAGGACCATACTGTCTTGATTACTGTCGCTTTGTAGTATAGTCTGAAGTCCAGGAACCTGATTCCTCCAGCTCCGTTTTTCTTTCTCAAGATTGCTTTGGCTATTCAGGGTTTTTTGTGTTTCCATACAAATGGTAAAACTTTTTGTTCTAGTTCTGTGAAAAATACCATTGATAGTTTGATAAGGATTGCACTGAATCTGTAGATTGCTTTGGGTAGTATAGTCATTTTCACAGTGTTGATTCTTCCAATCTAAGAACATGGTATGTCTCTCCATCTGTTTGTATCATCTTAGATTTCTTCCATCAGTGTCTTACAGTTTTCTGCATACAGGTCTTTTACCTCCTTAGGTAGGTTTATTACTAGTTATTTTATTCTTTCTGTTGCAGTGGTAAATAGGAGTGTTTCCTTAATTTCTCTTTCAGGTTTTTCATCATTAGTGTGTAGGACTGCAAGAGATTACTGTGCATTAATTTTGTATCCTGATACTTTACCAAATTCATTGATTAGCTCTAGTAGTTCTCTGGTAGCATCTTTAGGATTCTCTATATATACTATCATGTCATCTGCAGTGACAGTTTTACTTCTTCTTTTCCAATTTGTATTCCTTTTATTTCTTTTTCTTCTCTGATTGCCGTGGCTAGGACTTCCATAACTATGTTGAATAATAGTAGTGAGAGTGCACAACCTTTTCTTTTTCCTGATTTTTGAGGAGATGGTTTCAGTTTTTTACCATTGAGAACGATGTTGGCTGTAGGTTTGTCATATATGGCCTTTTTTATGTTGAGGTAGGTTCCCTCTATGCCCACTTTCTTGAGAGTCTTTATCATAAATGGGTGTTGAATTTTGTCAGAAGCTTTTTCTGCATCTATTGAGATTGTCATGTGGGTTTTTTTTTTTTAATAAATTATTTTTTGGCTGCATTGGGTCTTAGTTGCTGCACAGGCTTTCTCTAGCTGTGGCAAGCAGAGCCTACTCTTCGTTGCGGTGTGCGGCCTTCTCATCGTGGTGGGTTCTCTTGTTGCAGAGCACGGGCTCTAGGCGCATGGGCTTCAGTAGTTGTAGCATGTGGGCTCAGTAGTTGTGGTGCACAGGCTTTGTTGCTCTGCTGCATGTGGGATCTTCCCAGACCAGGGCTCAAATCCGTGTCCCCTGCATTGGCAGGAGGCTTCTTAACCACTGTGCAACCAAGGAAGCCCCTATCATATGGTTTTTCTCCTTCAATTTGTTAATATGGTGTATCACATTCATTGATTTGTCTATGCTGAAGAATCCTTGCATTCCTGGGATAAACCCCACTTGATCATGGTGTATGATCCTTTTAATGTGCTCTTGGATTTTGTTTGCTAGTATTTTGTTGAGGATTTTTGCATGTATGTTCATCAGTGATATTGGCCTGTAATTTTCTTTTTTTGTGACTCCTTTGTCAGGTTTTGGTATCAGGGTGATGGTGGCCTCTTGGAATGAGTTTGGGAGTATTCCTCCCTCTGCTATATTTTGGAAGAGTTTGAGAAGGATAGGTGTTAGCTCGTCTCTAAATGTTTGATAGAATTCACCTGTGAAGCCATCTGGTCCTGGGCTTTTGTTTGCTGGAAGATTTTTAATCACAGTTTCACTTTCAGTGCTTGTGATTGGTCTGTTCATATTTTCTATTTCTTCCTGGTTCAGTCTCGGAAGGTTGTGCTTTTCTAATAATTTGTCTATTTCTTCCAGGTTGTCCGTTTTATTGGCATATAGTTGCTGATAGTAGTTTCTTATGATCCTTTGTATTTCTGCAGTGTCAGTTGTTACTTCTCCTTTTTCATTTCCAATTCTATTGATTTGAGTCTTCTCCCGTTTTTTCTTGATGCATCTGGCCAATGGTTTATCACTTTCGTTTATCTTCTCACAGAACCAGCTATTAGTTTTATTGATCTTTGCTTTTGTGTCCTTCATTTCTTTTTTCATTTATTTCTGCTCTGATCTTTATGATTTCTTTCCTTCTGCTAAGTTTGGGGGTTTTTTTGTTCTTCTTTCTCTAATTACGTGTAAGGTTAGGTTGTTTATTTGAGATTTTTCTTGTTTCTTGAGGTAGGATTGTATTGCTATAAACTTCCCTCTTAGAATTGCTTTTGCTGCATCCTATAGGTTTTGAGTCATCGTGTTTTCATTGTCATTTGTTTCTAGATATTTTTTTATTTACTCTTTGATTTCTTCAGTGATCTCTTGTTTATTTAGTAGCATATTGTTTAGCCTCCATGTGTTTGTATTTTTTACAGTTTTTTTCCTGTAATTGATATCTAGTCTCGTAGCATTGTGGGCTGCAAAGATACTTGATACGATTTTAGTTTTCTTAAATTTACCAAGGCTTGATTTGTGACTCAAGATATGATCTACCCTGGAGAATGTTCCATGAGCACTTGAGAAGAAAGTGTGTTCTGTTGTTTCTGGATGGAATGTCCTATAAATATCAATTAAGTCCATCTTGTTTAATGTGTCATTTAAAGCTTGTGTTTCCTTATTTATTTTCATTTTGGATGATCTGTTAATTGGTGAAAGTGGGGTGTTAAAGTCCCCACTATTATTGTGTTACTGTCGATTTGCTGTTAGCATTTGCCTTATGTATTGAGGTGCTCCTAAGTTGGGTGCATATTTATTTATAATTGTCATATCTTCTTCTTGGATTGATCCCTTGATCATTATGTAGTATCCTTCTTTCTCTCTTGTAATAGTCTTTATTTTAAAGTCTATTTTGTCTGATATGAGAACTGCTACTCCAGCTTTCTTTTGATTTCCATTTGCATGGAATATCTTTTTCCATCCCCTCACTTTCATTCTGTATGTGTCCCTAGCTCTGAAGTGGGTCTCTTGTACACAGCATATATACAGGTCTTGTTTTTGTATCCATTCAGCCAGTCTGTGTCTTTTGGTTGGAGCATTGAATCCATTTACTTTTAAGGTAATTATCAATATATATGTTCCTATTGCCATTTTCTTAATTGTTTTGGGTTTGTTTTGTAGGTCTTTTCCTTCTCTTGTGTTTCCTGCCTAGAGAACTTCCTTTAGCGTTTGTTGAAGCTCATTTGTTGCTGCTGAATTCTCTTAACTTTTGCCTTTTGTAAAGGTTTTAATTTCCCTGTCAAACCTGAATGAGATCCTTGCTGGGTATAGTAATCTTGGTTGTAGGTATTTCCCTTTCATCACTTTAAATATGTCCTGCCACTCCCTTCTGGCTTGCAGAGTTTCTGCTGAAAGATCAGCTGTTAACCTTATGGGGATTCCCTTGTATGTTGTTTGTTGCTTTTTCCTTGCTGCTTTCAATATTTTTTCTTTGTATTTGATTTTTGATAGTTTGATTAATATGTGTCTTGGCATGTTTCTCTTTGGATTTATCCTGTATGGGACTCTGCGCTTCCTGGACCTGATTGACTATATCCTTTCCCATGTTAGGGAAGTTTTCAACTATAATCTCTTCAAATATTTTCTGAGACCCTTTCTTTTTCTCTTCTTCTCCTGGGACCCCTATAATTCGAATGTTGGTGCATTTAATGTCCCAGAGGTCTCTGAGACTGTCCTCAATTCTTTTTATTCTTTTTTCTTCATTCTGCTCTATGGCAGTTATTTCCACTGTTTTATCTTCCAGATCATTTATCCGTTCTTCTGCCTCAGTTATTCTGCTATTGATTCCTTCTACAGTATTTTTAATTTCATTTATTGTGTTGTTCATGATTGTTTGTTTGGTCTTTAGTTCTTCTAGTTCCTTGTTAAACGTTTTTTGTATTTTCTCCATTTTATTTCCGAGATTTTGGATTATCTTTACTATCATTTACTCTGAATTCTTTTTTCAAGTAGACTGCCTATTTCCTCTTCATTTGTTTGGTCTGGTGGGTTTTTTTACCTTGCTCCTTCATCTGCTGCATATTTGTCTGTCTTCTCATTTTGTTGAACTTACTGTGTTTGTGGTCTTTTCACAGGCTGAAGGTTCGTAGTTCCTCTTATTTCTGGTTTCTGCCCCCAGTGGGTGAGGTTGGTTCAGTGGCTTGTGTAGGCTTCCTGGTGGAGGGGAGTGGTGCCTGTGCTCTGATGGGTTGGGCTGGATCTTGTCCTTCTGGTGGGCAGGGCCACGTCCAGTGTTGTGATTTGGGGTTTCTGTGAACTTAGTATGACTTTAGGCAGCCTCTCTGCTAATGGGTGGGGTTGTGTTCCCCTCTTGCTAGTTGTTTGCCATGGGGCGTCCAGCACTGGAGCTTGCTGGCCATTGGGTGGAGCTGGGTCTTAGTATTGAGACGGAGATCTCTGGGAGAGCTCTTGCTGATTGATATTGCGTGGGGCCGGGAGGTCTCTGGTGGTCTAATGTCCTGGACTCGGCTCTCCCACCTCAGAGGCTCAGGCCCAACACCCAGCCAGAGCACCAAGACTCTGCCAGCCACACGGCTTGGAAGAAAAGGAAGAAAATTTTAAAAACGAACAGATAGAGCCCCAAACCAAATGGTAAAAACAAACCTAAACAGACAAAATCGCACAAAGAAACATACACGTACACACTCACCAAACAATAAAAAAGGAAAAATAAATTAAAAATTTAACAATAATAATAATATAATTTTAAAAAAAGGAAGAGAGCAACCAAACCAGTAAACAAATCCACCCATGATAACAAGCACTAAAAACTAAAGATAAACATAAAACCAAAAATCAGATGCAGAAAGCAAACCCCAAGTCTGCAGTTGCTCCCTAGGTCCACCACCTCAATTTTGGGAACATTTGTTGTCTATTTAGGTATTCCACAGATGGCAGGGTTTATCAAGTTGATTGCAGGGATTTAATCCTCTGCTCCTGAGGATGCTTGGAGAAATTTCCCTGTTTTCTTCTTTGTTCGCACAGCTCCTGGGGTTCAGCTTTGGTTTCGGCCCTGCCTCTGCATGTAGACTCCCCTCAGGCACCTGTTCCCCACCCAGACAGGAGGGCGTTAAAGCAGCAGCTGATTAGGGCTCTCTTGCTCACTCAGGCCAGGGAGAGGGAGGGGTACGGTAGTCATAATTGGAATGCGGGGCGAGCCTGCAGCGGCAGAGGCCAGCATGACATTGCAACATCCTGAGGCTCACCGAGTGTTCTCCCAAGGAAGTTGTCCCTGGATCACGGGACCCTGGCAGTGGTGTGCTGTACAGGCTCCCCGGGGGATGTGGGTAGTGACCTGTACTTGCACACAGGATTCTTGGTGGCAGTAGCGGCAACATTAGCGGTTCATGCCCATCTCTGGGGTCCAAGCTGATAACCGCGGCTTGCGACTATCTCCGGAGCTCACTTAGCTGGTGCTCTGCCTTTTGTGGGCACACGCAGCAGGAATCCCCTCCCCTTGTGCACCCCAAAACGATGGTCTTTTGCCTCTCCAGCAGGTCCAGACTCCCTCCCAGCTATCTGTGGCACACTAGCCCCCTTCAGGCTGTGTTCACGCAGCCAACCCCAGTCGTCTCCCTGGGGTCTGACCTCCAAAGCCCGAGCCTCAGCTCCCAGCCCCGACCTGCCCCAGCGGGTGAGCGGACAAGTGTCTCAGTTTGGTGAGTGCTGGTTCGCACCAATCCTCTGTGCAGGAATCTCTCCACTTTGCCCTCTGCACTCCTGTTGCTGCATTCTCCTCCATGGCTCCAAAGCTTCCCCCCACCCACCCACCCACCGTCTCCACCAGTGAAGTGGCTTCCTAGTGTGTGGAAACTTCACAGCTGCCTCCCAGAGTTGCAGGTCCCATCCTATTCTTTTGTCTCTGTATTTTTTTTTTCTTTTGCCCTACCCAGGTACATGGGGATTTTCTTGCCTTTTGGGAAGTCTGAGGTCTTCTGCCAGCATTCAGTAGGTTTTCTGTAGGAGTTTTTCCACATGTAGATGTATTTTTGATGTATTTGTGGGGAGGAAGGTGATCTCCACATCTTACTCCTCCGCCATCTTGAAGGTCTACCAGCATATAATCTTGATAGGACTTGATGATATTGGCAGTTCACTTCTGTTTTCCCAAGAACTTATAACCCCAGTCTAACCATGAGGAAAACATAAGACAAACCCAAATTGAGAGACATTCTACCAATACGTGACTCTTCAAAATTGTCAAGGTCATCAAAAACAAGGAATGTGTGAGAAACTCACAGACCAGAGGATACAAATAAAGTATGGGGTTTAGTTAACAGTACTGTTTCATTGTTTGTTCAATAATTGCAAAAAATGTACCATGATAATGCAAGGTGTTAGTTAGCAATAGGGTAAACTGGGTGTGGAGTATATGGAAACTCTGTACTATCTTTTCTATAAGCCTGAAACTATTCTAAAATAGAAAGTTTATTTTTAATAAGTGGAAGAAGATGAAATTTAAAATTATTTCTAATAGCATCAAAAAATATGAAATACTCAGGGATAAATTTGACCAAAGATGTGCAGTACCTATACCCTGAAAATTATAAAATATTGCTTAGAGATAATAAAGCCCATATAATTAAAAGAGATATATTATGTTCATATTAGTCAGCTAGGGCTGTCATAACAAAATACCACAGACAGGGTGGCTTAAACAAGAGAAATTTATTTTCTCACTGTTCTGGAGGCTAGGAGTCCAATATCACCAAGTCTGCAGGTTTGATTTCTCCTGAGGGCTTTTACCTTCTCGCTGTGTCCTCACATGGCCTCTTTGTGTGTGTGAACTCCTGGTGTCTCTTGTCAGGCCACTAGTCCTATTGGATTAGGCCCCCACCCCCATGACCTCATTTAACCTTAATTACCTTTATAAAGGCTCTATCCCCAAATACAGTCACATGGGCATTAGAACTTCAACATTTGAATTTTGAGGAAACAACTCAGTTTATAACAATTTTCATGGATCCAATGACGGTATTGTTAAGCTAACAGTTCTCCTAAATTGATCTATAGATTCGATGTAATCCCAATCAAAACCCCAGCAGGATTTTTTTTATAACATTAGCTAGTTTTAAATTTTATATGGAAATACAGAGGATTCAAGAACCAAATAAATTTTCAAAGAGAAGTACAAAGTTGGAGGATTTAATTAACCTGATTACAAGATTTATGAAACTAATTAAGACTATGGAATTGGCATAAAGATAACAAATAGATCATTAGGGCAGAATAGAGAATCCAGAAATATACCCATACATGTATTTTCAATTGATTTTTGTTTTGTTTTGTTTTTTTTTGATGATGCCAAGGAAGTCAATGGGAAAAGGGTAATCTTTTCCCCAAAATGGTGCTGAAACAAGTGGATTGTCATAGACATACACACACAGAACCTTGCCCTATACCTCTCCATAAACAAAAGGACTCAAAACATATCAAATATAAACATAAATACAACAAATACAAAATATGACAAAATATATTTTACCACAATAAATGTATGTTTAACAGAACTAAATGTAAGAGCTAAAATTATAGAACTTCTAGAAGAAAACAAGAAAATCTTAGTGACCTTGTATGGTAGGTAAAATAGTCCCCCAAAGATGCCCACATCTTAATCTCTGGAACCTGTATATATATATTACATGCTAAAGATCACATCTTTGCAGCTGTGATTAAGGTTATAGGCTTTAAGATTAAAGAGATTATCCTGGTTTATCTGAGTGGTCCCAATCTAATCACAGGAGCCTTTAAAAGCAGAGAACTTTCTCTGGCTGAAGGCAAGAGAAATTGGCAGAAGGGGAGGTAATAAATTCCAAACATGAGGATTTGCTCTACTGTTGCTGGCTCTATGATGTCGGGACCCATGTGCAAGAACTGGAGAAGGGCCTCTAGGAGCTAAGGTCAACCCCAGATGATAGCAAGGAGACCTCAGTCCTACAACAGAAAGGAACTAGAAACTGCCAGTATCCTGACTGACCTTAGGAATGGAGTCTTTCCAGAAGTTTCTGATAAGAGCCAAGCCAGTCAACACCTTCACTTTGGCCTTGTGAGACTCAGGGCAAAGAAATCATCTAAGTTCACCAGACTTCTGACTTACCAACTTCTGTGGAACAATAAATTTGTGTTGTTCTAACCTTCTAAGTTTGTGATAATTTAATAGAGCATAATACACTCTGAACTAGGCAAAGATTTCTTAAGTAGGTTACAAAAAGCACAACTATGAAAGAAAATATAAGTAAATTGAACTTAGAAAATTAAGGACTTCATTTCTACAAAAGATATTGTATAGTTAATAAAAAGGCAACCAACAGACTGAGAGGAAATATTTGCAAAACATATCTGGCAAAGGACTTGTATCTAGAATATACAGGGATCTCTTACATCTCAATGATAAGACAAACCACCAGTTTTTTTAATTTGGCAAAAGATTTGAACAGATGTTTCACCAAAGAAGGTATACAAATGGCAAATAAGCACATGAATGATGTTCAGCATCATTAGTCATTAGGGAAATGGAAATTAAAGCCACAATGAGAATCATTACACACCCACTAGAATGTCTAAAAGTTAAAAGTCTGACCATATCATGTGTTGGCGAGGATGTGAGAGAACCTGGACTTCTCATAACACTGCTGTTGGGAATATAAAATGAGACCATTAATTTGGAAAACAGTTTAGCAGTTTCTTAAAAAGTTAAGCATAGACTTCAGGTCCATACAAGAGCACAGACCTGTTTTTCTTGCTCCTCTGGATAAAAACAACTAAAAGCCATGGAAATAACTAAACAGGCAACCAAAGGAGAATTCTGTAAAGTATTAAGAGGGAGGTGAACTGGTTTGGAACGTCGTGACTGGAAAAACAACACAAGTGGTAGGATGTCTTAAAAGTTCCCCACCCAACAAAAGACGGTGACCCAACCTAGCCACAAAAGAGAGCCCAGGTTGTTCATTCCTCCCACAGATCAAACAGAATTCCCTCAAACTACACCAGGTAAACCCAGTGCCATCAACAAGGGAGCTCTGCTAACAATAAGCAGTAAACAATAAGCCCCACTTCCTACCAGAGACCTGGCATTACAGGGGGTAACCAGCAGGGGGCATCCCGCCATAAGCACCCAGACAAGGCAGCCTCTTGTCTTCATTGGCCTGAGACTCCCCTCTCCTGCCTAGAGACACCAGGGTGGCTAGGGTAACTGGTGTGTGGGGGAGGAGAGAGAGGACCAGGGGTTGGGGGAGAAGAAAGTCTCACCATAACAAGCATGTGGCCTCTAGTGCAAAGGTAGGGGAAATCCCCCAACAAGCTCTGGGACAGAGAAGCCTCTTAGTTCCTCGAGGCCAGAAAACCCCTCATCCCGGAGAGAGACCCAGGATCCCAGCCTGGGAAGAATCCTTTTATACCCTCAGGCAACACCAGCAGGGAGCCCCAGTGGCGCTTAGTTAAAGCAGACCAAAATGATACCACAAAGCTGCTAAAAGCTGCTAAAACTGTCAGTGAAACCACTATCCACAAAAGGAGGTTAAGACCTGCATACTAAACAGAGCAGGATACCTGCCTGCTAAAATGAAAGATTAAATAGGAACCTAAGCCTCCTAACAATAGAAAATCACCCTTTACTTTAAGAACCAAAAAAATCACAACTCAAATGAGAAAAGAATCAACTGACACTAACACCAAGTTTAAACAAATGTTGGAATTATTTGACAAGACGATCCTAAGGAATCCACCCAGACACTGTTTGATCCAATCAATGAATTCAGTAAAGTTACAGGATTCAAAATTATCATACACAAAATGGTAGCATTTCTGTACACTAATGATGAATTATATGAAAAGGAAATAAAGAAAATGACCCTATTTACAATAGTATCAAAACCAATAAAATATTTAAGAATAAATTTAACCAAGGAGTTGAAAGAAATAAACTCATGCTCCCTACTCAGTCTTCTCCAACACCATCCCAGTGAGTAGGGAGTGGGGATGATTGGGAATACTTTGTTATAACAAAATACTTGAGGGTAGAAATCTGGACTTTGCTGGTGTGGTGGGATGCAGCCACAGTGTATTTTATAGTATTTTGCTGGAGTAGAGAGGTTATTCTCTAAAAGTTTTCTGTCTTGCTAGGCTTTTCTGGCTCTTTTGTTGCAGGAAGGGAGCCCCCTTCCAGGGCCTGAGAGTGGGCTCTTGTCTAACACTCAGAAATGAATTGTCCGAGGAGACATACGTGCTGACAAAGCAAAAGACTTTATTGGGAAGGGGCACCCAGGTGGAGAGCAGCAGGGTAAGGGAACCCAGGAGAACTGCTCTGCCACGTGGCTCGTGGCTCAGAGTCTTGGGATTTATGGTAATTGGGTTAGTTTCCAGGTTGTCTCTGGCCAATCATTGTGACTCAGGGTCCTTCCTTGTGGCGTGTGCATCACTCAGCCAAGATGGATTCCAGTGAGAAGGATTCTGGGAGGTTGGTAGGACATATGGACTGAAACCTCCTCTCTCCTTTGACCCTTCTTGAATTCTTCTGGTTGGTGGTAGCTTGTTAGTTCCTCATTCCTTACCAGGACCTCCTGTTGTAAGATAACTCATGCAAGTGGTTACTATGGTGCTTGGCCAGGGTGGGCGGTTTCAGTCAGTGGTTTCCCTAACATTTTTTTCTTAACATCTTTATTGGATGCTTTACAATGGTGCATTAGTTTCTGCTTTATAACAAAGTGAATCAGTTATACATATACATATATCCCCATATCTCTTCCCTCTTATGTCTCCCTCCCTCCCACCCTCCCTATCCCAACCCTCTAGGTGGTCACAAAGCACCAAGCTGATCTCCCTGTGCTATGCCGCTGCTTCCCACTAGCTATCTATTTTACATTTGGTAGTGTATATATGTCCATGCCACTCTCTCACTTTGTCCCAGCTTACCGTTCCCCCTCCCCGTATCCTCAAGCCCATTCCCTAGTAGGCCTGCTTCTTTATTCCCGTCTTGCCCCTAGGTTCTTCATGACCATTTTCTTGTTTGTTTTTTAGATTCCATATATATGTGTTAGCATACAGTATTTGTTTTTCTCTTTCTGACTTACTTCACTCTGTATGACAGACTCTAGGTCCATCCACCTCACTACAAATAACTCAATTTTGTTTCTTTTCATGGCTGAGTAATATTCCATTGTATATATGTGCCACATCTTCTTTATCCATTCATCTGTTGATGGACACTTAGGTTGCTTCCATGTCCTGGCTATTGTAAATAGTGCTGCAATGAACATTGTGGTACATAACTCTTTCTGAATTATGGTTTTTCTCAGGGTATATGCCCAGTAGTGGGGTTGCTGGGTCGTATGGTAGTTCTATTTTTAGTTTTATAAGGAGCGTCCATACTGTTCTCCATAGTGGCTGTATCAATTTACATTCCCACCAGCAGTGCAAGAGGGTTCCCTTTTCTCCACACCCTCTCCAGCATTTATTGTTTGTAGATTTTTTGATGATGGCCATTCTGACCGGTGTGAGATGATATCTCACTGTAGTTTTGATTTGCATTTCTCTAATGATTAGTGATGTTGAGCAGTCTTTCATGTGTTTGTTGGCAATCTATATATCTTCTTTGGAGAAATGTGTATTTAGATCTTCTGCCCATTTTTGGATTGGGTTGTTTCTTTTTTTGATATTGAGCTGCATTAGCTGCTTGTAAATTTTTGAGATTAATCCTTTGTCAGTTGCTTCATTTGCAAATATTTTCTCCCATTCTGGGGGTTGTCTTTTCGTCTTGTTTATGGTCTCCTTTGCTGTGCAAAAGCTTTTAAGTTTCTTTAGGTCCCATTTGTTTATTTTTGTTTTTATTTCCATTTCTGTAGGGGGTGGGTCAAAAAGGATCTTGCTGTGATTTATGTCATGGAGTGTTCTGCCTATGTTTTCCTCTAAGAGTTTAATAGTGTCTGGCCTTACATTTAGATCTTTAATCCATTTTGAGTTTATTTTTATGTATGGTGTTAGGGAGTGTTCTAATTTCATTCTTTTACATGTAGCTGTCCAGTTTTCCCAGCACTACTTATTGAAGAGGCTGTCTTTTCTCCACTCTATATTCTTTCCTCCTTTATCAAAGATAAGGTGACCATATGTGCATGGGTTTATCTCTGGGCTTTCTCTCCTGTTCCATTGATCTGTATTTCTGTTTTTGTGCCAGTACCATACTGTCTTGATTACTGTAGCTTTGTAGTATAGTCTGAAGTCAGGGAGCCTGAATCCTCCCACTCATTTTTCTTTCTAAAGATTGCTTTGGCTATTCGGGGTCTTTTGTGTTTCTGTACAAATTGTGAAATTTTTTGTTCTAGTTCTGTGAAAAATGCCACTGGTAACTTGATAGGGATTGCATTGAATCTGTAGATTGCTTTGGGTAGTATAGTCATTTTCACAATGTTGATTCTTCCAATCCAAGAACATGGTATATGTCTCCATCTGTTTGTGTCATCTTTAATTTCTTTCATCAGTGCCTTATAATTTCCTGCATACAGGTCTTTTGTCTCCTTAGGTTTATTCCGAGATATTTTATTCTTTTTGTTCCAATGGTAAATGGGAGTGTTTCTTTAATTTCACTTTCAGATTTTTCATCATTAGTGTATAGGAATGCAAGAGATTTCTGTGCATTAATTTTATATCCTGCTACTTTACCAAATTCATTGATTAGCTCTAGTAGTTTTCTGGAAGCATGTTTAGGATTCTCTGTGTATAGTATCATGTCATCTGCAAACAATGACAGCTTTACTTCTTCTTTTCCGACTTAGATTCCTTTTATTTCTTTTTCTTCTCTGATTGCTGTGGCTAAAACTTCCAAAACTATGTTGAATAATAGTGGTGAGAGTGGGCAACCTTGTCTTGTTCCTGATCTTAGTGGAAATGGTTTCAGTTTTTCACCATTGAGGACAATGTTGGCTGTGGGTTTGTCATATATGGCCTTTATTATGTTGAGGTAAGTTCCCTCTATGCCTACTTTGTGGAGGGTTTTTATCATAAATGGGTGTTGAATTTTGTTGAAAGCTTTCTTTGCTTCTATTGAGATGATCATATGGTTTTTCTCCTTGAATTTGTTAATATGGTTTATCACATTGATTGATTTGCGTATATTGAAGAATCCTTGCATTCCTGGGATAAACCCCACTTGATCATGGTGTATGATGCTTTTAATGTGCTCTTGGATTCTGTTTGCTAGCATTTTGTTGAGGATTTTTGCCTCTATGTTCATCAGTGATATAGGCCTGTAGTTTTCTTTCTTTGTGACATCTTTGGTTTTGGTATCAGGGTGATGGTGGCCTCGTAGAATGAGTTTGGGAGTGTTCCTCCCTCTGCTATATTTTGGAAGAGTTTGAGAAGGATAGATGTTAGCTCTTCTCTAAATGTTTGATAGAATTCGCCTGTGAAGCCATCTGGTCCTGGGCTTTTGTTTGTTGGAAGATTTTTAATCACAGTTTCAATTTCAGTGCTTGTGATTGGTCTGTTCATATTTTCTATTTCTTCCTGGTTCAGTCTCGGAAAGTTGTGCTTTTCTAAGAATTTGTGCATTTCTTCCAGGTTGTCCATTTTTTGGCATATAGTTGCTGGTAGTAGTCTCTCATGATCCTTTGTATTTCTGCAGTGTCAGTTGTTACTTCTCCATTTTCATTTCTAATTCTATTGATTTGAGTCTTCTACCTTTTTTTCTTGATGAGTGTGGCTAATGGTTTATCACTTTTGTTTATCTTCTCAAAGAACCAGCTTTTAGTTTTATTGATCTTTGCTATCGTTTCCTTCATTTCTTTTTCATTTATTTCTGATCTGATCTTCATGATTTCTTTCCTTCTGCTAACTTTGGGGTTTTTTTGTTCTTCTTTCTCTAATTGCTTTAGGTGTAAGGTTAGGTTGTTTATTTGAGATGTTTCTTGTTTCTTAAGGTAGGATTGTATTGCTATAAACTTCCCTCTTACAACTGCTTTTGCTGCATCCCATAGGATTTGGGTCGTCATGTTTGTCATTTGTTTCTAGGTAGTTTTTGATTTCCTCTTTGATTTCTTCAGTGATCTCTTGGTTATTACATAGTGTATTGTTTAGCCTCCATGTGTTTGTATTTTTTACGGATTTTTTCCTAGAATTGATAGCTAGTCTCATAGTGTTGTGGTCGGAAAAGATACTTGATATGATTTTAGTTTTTCTAAATTTACCAAGGCTTGATTTGTGACCCAAGATATGATCTATCCTGGAGAATGTTCCATGAGCACTTGAGAAGAAAGTGTATTCTGTTGTTTTTGGATGGAATGTCCTATAAATAGCAATTAAGTCCATCTTGTTTATTGTATCATTTAAAGCTTGTGTTTCCTTATTTATTTTCATTTTGGATGATTTGTCCATTGGTGAATGTGGGGTGTTAAAGTCCACTACTATGATTGTATTACTGTTGATTTCCCCTTTTATGGCTGTTAGTATTTGCCTTATGTATTGACGTGCTTCTATGTTGGGTGCATAAATATTTACAATTGTTATATCTTCTTCTTGGATTGATCCCTTGATCATTATGTAGTGTTCTTCTTTGTCTCTTGTAATAGTCTTTGTTTTAAAGTCTATGTTTTCTGTTATGAGAATTGCTACTCCAGCTTTCTTTTGATTTCCATTTGCATGGAATATCTTTTTCTTTCCCCTCACTTTCAGTCTGTATGTGTCCGTAGGCGTGAAGTGGGTCTCTTGTAGGCAGCATATATACAGATCTTCTTTTTGTATACATTCAACCAGTCTATGTCTTTTGGTTGGAGTATTTAATCCCTTTACATTTATGGTAATTATCAATATGTATGTTCCTATTACCATTTTCTTAATTGTTTTGGGTTTGTTATTGTAGGTCTTTTCCTTCTCTTGTGTTTCCTGCCTAGAGAAGTTCCTTTAGCATTTGTTGTAAAGCTAGTTTGGTGGTGCTGAATTCTCTTAGCTTTTGCTTGTCTGTAAAGGTTTTAATTTCTCCATCAAATCTGAATGAGATCCTTGCTGGGTAGAGTAATCTTGGTTGTAGGTTTTTCCCTTTCATCACTTTAAATATGTCCTGCTACTCCCTTCTGGCTTGCAGAGTTTCTGCTGAAAGATCAGCTGTTAACCTTATGGGGATTCCCTTGTGTGTTTTTTGTTGTTTTTCCCTTGCTACTTTTAATATTTGTTCTTTGTATTTAATTTTTGATAGTTTGATTAATATGTGTCTTGGCGTGTTTCTCCTTGAATTTATCCTGTATGGGACTCTCTGTGCTTCCTGGATTTGATTAACTATTTCCTTTCCCATATTAGGCAAGTTTTCAACTATAATCTCTTCAAATATTTTCTCAGTCCCTTTCTTTTTCTCTTCATCTTCTGGGACCCCTATAATTCGAATGTTGGTGCGTTTAATGTTGTCCCAGAGGTCTCTGAGACTGTCCTCAATTCTTTTCTTTTCTTTTTTTTCTTTATTCTGCTCTGCAGTAGTTATTTCCACTATTTTATCTTCCAGGTCACTTTTCTGTTCTTCTGCCTCAGTTTTTCTGCTATTGATCCCTTGTAGAGAATTTTAAATTTCATTTATTGTGTTGTTCATCACAGTTTGTTTGCTCTTTAGTTCTTCTAGGTCCTTGTTAAACGTTTCTTGTCTTTTCTCCATTCTATTTCCAAGATTTGGGATCATCTTTACTATCATTATTCTGAATTCTTTTTCAGGTAGACTGCCTATTTCCTCTTCATTTGTTAGGTCTGGTGGTTTTTTACCTTGCTCCTTCATCTGCTGTGTGTTTTTCTGTCTTCTCATTTTGCTTAACTTACTGTTTTTGCGGTCTCCTTTTCGCAGGCTGCAGGTTCGTAGTTCCTGTTGTTTTTGGTGTCTGTCCCCAGTGGCTACGGTTGGTTCAGTGGGCTGGGTAGGCTTCCTGGTGGAGGGGACTTTTGCCTGTGTTCTGGTGGATGAGGCTGGATCTTGTCTTTCTGGTGGGCAGGTCCATGTCTGGTGGTGTGTTTTGGGGTGTCTGTGGCCTTTTTATGATTTTAGGCTGCCTCTCTGCTAATGGGTGGGGTTGTGTTCCTGTCTTGCTAGTTGTTTGGCATAGGGTGTCCAGCACTGTAGCTTGCTGGTCGTTGAGTGGAGCTGGGCCTTGGCATTGAGATGGAGATCTCTGGGAGATTTTCGCCATTTGATATTACGTGGAGCTGGGAGGTCTCTTGTGGACCAATGTCCTGAACTTGGCTCTCCCACCTCAGAGGCACAGCCCTGACGCCTGGCTGGAGCACCAAGAACCTGTCATCCACACATCTCAGAATCAAAAGGAGAAAAGAAAAGAAAGAAAGAAAGAAGAAGATAAAATAAAATAAAGTAAAATAAAATAAAGTTATTAAAATAAAAATTAAAAAATAATTATTAAAAAATATTTTTTAAAGTAATTAAAACAAAAAGAAAGAAAGAAGAGAGCAACCAAACCAAAAAACAAATCCACCAATGATAACAAGCACTAAAAACTATACTAAAAAAAACCCCAAAAAACTGACAGACAGAACCCTAGGACAAATGGTAAAAACAAAGCTATACAGACAAAATCACACACAGAATCATACACATTCACACTCACAAAAAGAGAAAAAGGGAAAAATATATATATATCGTTGCTCCCAAAGTCCACCTCCTCAATTTGGGATGATTCATTGTCTATTCAGTTATTCCACAGATGTAGGGTACATCAAGTTGACTGTGGAGATTTAATCCACTGCTCCTGAGGCTGCTTTGAGAGATTTCCCTTTCTCTTCTTTGTTCCCACAGCTCCTGGGATTCATCTTTGGATTTGGCCCTGCCTCTGCACGTAGGTCACCTGAGGGTGTCTGTTCTTTGCTCAGATAGGACGGGGTTAAAGGAGCAGCTGATTCAGGGGCTCTGGCTCACTCAGGCCGGAGGAGGGAGGGGTACGGAATGCAGGGCGAGCCTGCAGGCGGCAGAGCCCCGTGTGACATTGCAACAGCCTGAGGCACGCCGTGTGTTGTCCCTGGGAAGTTGTCCCTGGATCACGGCACCCTGGCAGTGGCGGGCTGCACAGACTCTGGGAGGGGAGGTGTGGATAACGACCTGTGCTTGCACACAGGCTTCTTGGTGGTGGCAGCAGCAGCCTTAGCATCTCATGCCCGTCTCTGGGGTCTGCACTGATAGCCGCAGCTCGCACCCATCTCTGGAGCTCCTTTAAGTGGTCCTCTCCTCGCGCACCAGGAAACAAAGAGGCTAGAAATGTCTCTTGCCTCTTCAGCAGTTCCAGACTTTTTCGCGGACTCCCTTACGGCTAGCTGTGGTGCACTTGCCCCCTTCAGGTTGTGTTCACCCAGCCAACCCCAGTCCTCTCCCTGGGGTCTGAGCTCCGAAGCCCGAGCCTCAGCTCCCAGCCCCCACCCACCCCAGCAGGCGAGCAGACAACCTCTTGGGCTGGTGAGTGCTGGTCGGCACCAATCCTCTGTGCGGGAATCTCTATGCTTTTCCCTCTGTACCCCTGTTGCTGCGCTCTCCTCTGTGGCTCTGAAGCCTCCCCCATCTGCCACCCACAGTCTCCACCCGTGAAGGGGCTTCTAGTGTGTGCAAACATTTCCTCCTTCCCAGCTCCCTCCCACTGGTGCAGGTCCCATCCCTATTCTTTTGTCTCTGTTTTTTCTTTTTTCTTTTGCCCTATCCTGGTACGTGGGGAGTTCTTGCCTTTTGGGAGGTTTGAGGTCTTCTGCCAGCGTTCAATAGGTGTTCTGTAGGAGTTGTTCCACATGTAGATGTATTTCTGATGTATATGTGGGGAGGAAGGTGATCTCCACGTCTTACTCTTCCACTATCTTGAAGCTCCCCCCTAGCATTTTTACTGGAGATTTGGGGGGGCTTTTTTTTTTTTTTTGGTCTGCACCCTGTGGCATTCCTGGATTGTTGGCTTCTTCAGCTCTAAGTCTAGGATATACAAGGCAAAAAGAAAACCCAAAGAACTGACCACCATTTTGTTCCTTGGGTCCTGTGATATTGTGATTTATAATGAACATATACTTAGTCTTTGTCCCTATTTCTGGCACAGAGCTCCTAAAATCCTTGTAATTTCCTGTAATGAAAGATAAAGGTGTCTCTTGTTATGTTAATAAGGTGACTTTTGGACAATGACTAAGGATGAGGACTGGTTGCCAGGAGAACAAACCATGTGATTAGAGGGTTGGAATTTTCAGTCCCACCACCACCCCCCCAACTTCCAGGGAGTGGAGAGGGGCTGGAGATTGAGTTCAATCACCAGTGGCCAGTGATTTAATCAATCATGCCCATGTAACGAGGCCTCCATAAAAGCCCAAAGGGCAAGGTTCAGAGAGCTTCTGGGATGGTGAACACTCAGAGATGTGGGGAGAGTGGCACACCTAGAGAGGGCATGGAAGCTCCTCATTTGTCCCCCATACCTTGCCCTATGCATCTCTTCCATCTGGTTGTTCCTGAATTATATCCTTTTATAATAACCTGGTAATCCAATAAATAAAATGTTTCTCTTGGGTTCTGTGAGCAGCTCTAGCAAATTTATCAAACCCAAGGAAGGGGTCATTGGAATCTATATCCTATCAGAAGCCCAGGTGACAACTTGGACTTGAGATTGGCATCTGAAGTGAAGGGATCAGTCTTGTGGATCTGAGCCATTAACATGTGGAATCTAATGCTAGGTAAATGCCAGGTAAACAGGTAACAGTGTCAGAATTGATTTGAATTGTAGGACACCCAGCTGGTGTCCAAGAATTGCATGATGGGGGACTTCCCTGGTAGCCCAGTGGTTAAGAATCCGCCTGCCATGCAGGGGACACGGGTTCAAGCCCTGGTCCGGGAAGATCCCACATGCCACAGAGCAACTGAACCCGTGTGCCACAACCGCTAAGCCTGCATTCTGGAGCCCGCAAGCCACAACTACTGAGCCCACATGCTGCAACTACTGAAGCCTGTGCGCCTAGAGCCCGTACTCCGCAACAAGAGAAGCCACCGCAATGAGAAGCCCGTGCACCGCAATGAAGAGTAGCCCCCGTCGCCACAACTAGAGAAAGCCCGCACGCAGCAATGAAGACCCAATGCAGCCGAAAATTAATTGATTAATTAATTAATTACAAAAAAAAAAAGAATTACATGATGGTGTGGGGAAACCCCACCTCCCACACACTGAAAGTAAGTGCAGACTCCTTAGGTCCCAAGAACCATTGCCTTTCTGCCTTCTTCTCTCCACATTTCAGAGCCTTCTTATGTTTGATTTATTTGTAATTTCCAGGGAATTTTTTGTACTTAGAGGAATGAACAGGGAAAAAGTACATCTACTCCATCTTTCCAGAAAAATAGAATTGTTCTGAGAATTATGTGAGACAGTGATCCTCAACTAGAGGTGATAATGCCCCCCAGGGAAGGGAGCATTTGGCAAAGTCTGGAGACTTTTTTGGTTGTCACAACTGGTTGGTGGGGGTGCTGCTCACATCTAAATGAGTAGAGGCTAGGGATGCTGCTAAACATCCTACAGTGCACAGGATGGCTCCCCACAACAAAGAATTATCTGGCCCCAAATATTAATAGTGCCAAGGTTGAGAAGCCCTGCTGTGACTTTGTGAAAGGACATTATGAACTACTAGACACCATTTATCATTACCATCATGAGAGAAAAACATGTTTATGTGCATTTGAGCAAGCTGCCTCCACAGATCAAAGGTTTTTTCCCTGTTGTTTTACATCAGTATATGACAAGAATCCGGACATTTAAAGCTTCTACACTATAGGCTAAGAGATTTTAAGCTTCTATACTGTAAGCAGAGAGCACCAAGCACAGCACACTGCACACACTAGGCAGTTTATAAATGCCTACTATCCAGCACACAACAGAGCTTTTCAATCTAGAGAGGTCTGTGGATCTTCCAACGAGCAGACCTTAAGGAGAATAAGAAGATGACATTAATATAAGCTTCCAAGCAGGTACATGAAAAAAGAATATTCTAAATACAGGTACCAGGCATCAGCAACATTTTCCAGGTGCTGATCTGGCCTGAGGAGGATTCAAAGGAAAGAAAGATCCAGGTGGCAGATGCCAAACTACTAATGAAACTCAGGGTTCCATTTTAAATGCCCCTGTCTCCCAGCTCCAAATGTTGTTCCTAATAACCTTAATAATCTCTTTACACTATCAAGGATAAGTATCAAGGGGTCTGTGGAGGGCTGTAAAAGCAGATAAGAGTAGAAGATAATGGGGTGAAGTTGGGAGTATAGAAATCATATCACAAATTTGTAGCATAGGCAAGAGAAGGGGAAACGTCAGTGCCTGACAAAACCAAAAAACTGCAAATCAGGGTTAGACAGCCGCCTTGGGAACACAACTCAGATGGGTGGAGGATGGATGGATGGATGGGACAGTTTATCTAGCCTAGACCTGACTCTACTGATATTAAACCAAAAATACTCAATTAACTTCTCAGATATCTTCATTTTCTTGCATAACATATTAAGAACTTATTACTTACCAAAACCTTTCTTCCCTTCTTGAGCTGGTAGGTATCAATTTATGTCTTCTATATTTCAGGAAGTACCCCCACATTCTAAAGTACTAGCGTTAAGTAGTCTGTTTGCCTTACGTGTACACACACACGGGGAGACAGCCCAGTCCACTGGCTTTGGAGTACCTGGGTTTAAATTTATGGGTTCAAATTCAGCTCCTTGCCAGGTATCTGACCAAAGGTAGTTATTTATAACTCTCTCAGTGCTTGATTGCCCTCTTTTTTTTTTTTTTTTGGCTACACCGTGTGGCTTACAGAAACTTAATTCCCCAACCAGGGATTGAACCCTGGCGCCAAGGCGGTGAAAGCACCGAGTCCTAACGCCTGGACCGCCAGGGAATTCCCGCTTACCCTCATTTTCTAATAGCAAGAATATTGTAAGGAATAAATGAAAAATGTCTGCTAAAGTTTCTACCACAGTGCCTAGCATTTTGATCCATGAAGGATAACTGTTGGTATAATAATATTTATATTATATATAATGTATTAATATAAAATATTATTATTGGCCTTCCACACCCTTCTCAATCTCTTCAACTGACAAGCACTCACCTAACCACTCTGTCTTTATCCATTCCTGTTGGCATATGTTCTAGCTTCCACTTCTGTGCCAATGAGATCTACATTCAGAATTCCAAGTCTGAAGTATCCTGGCTTTATACCTGTGTAGGATAATCTTTATTTGGTTTCTATATCAGTCAACAATTGCCACACTAATCCTGTATAATGAAACACCCCAAAACTCAGTAGCTTAACAGAACCATCATTTATTCTCATTCTTAAGTCTATAGGTTGGCTGGGAGTCAGCTGGTCCAGGCTCGACTGGATCCAAGTGCAAATTACATATAGGTCTTTCCCATGTGTCTCTCTCATCCTCCCTAGACCACAGGGCTACCCAGGACAAGTTCTTATCATAGTGATGACAGAAGCTTCTGGAGGGGCAGTAAAAACACTTGAGTGTTAAGCTTAGTCTCAGGGCTGGTACACTGTCACTTGTGCCTACCTCATTGGCAAGAGCAAGTCATATGACCATGCCCAACATCAGTGGGGCAGGGAAATAGAATGAACCTTCCGTGGAAGCATATGGAAAGTCACACAGCAAAGAGAAGAGATATGGAGAGGGTTGAAGAATTGGCAACAATGCAATTGAGCGTAGTTTCCTATACTCCTTTCACTGATCCTCAATTTTTGTTGGCCCATTATGTGCCTCAGCCTCACACTTCAGAGCCCAGGCTTGAGTAACATTGTTTTCTTTCCTTCATCAGAGTGATTGGACAGAACCCATTGTTCATTTCCCAAACAATAAACAAGGCATAATGGGGGAAACAATCATGAGTGAAGCCTGGTTCCTGCTCTCAAGGTATTCCCAGACTGGTGCAGAAGGTAGAACAAAAGAATAAATAATTCTACTAGAAAGTAGAATGTGGGGCGCACCCTAAAAGATAAATGTGATAAATTTACCATATGACCCCACAATTCCACGCCTAGGTATCTGTACACAATAAATGAAAATACCCACACAAAAACTTGTACATGAACGTTTACAGTATTATTATTTATAAATGTCAATAAGTGAAAACAACACAAATGTTCATTAACTAACGAATGGACAAGGAAAATGTGGTATATTCGTACAATGGAATATTATTTGGTAATTAAAAAGAATGACGTACTGGTACATGCTAAAGCATGGATGAATCTCAAAAACATTATGATAAGTGAAAGAAGCCAGACACAGAAGACCCCACATATTGTACAACTGCATTTGTATGAAAAGTCCGGACATCAAATCAATTGAGACAGAAAGTAGATTAGTTGTTTTCAGAACCTGCAAGTGGGCAAGGGGATCTTGTTGGGGTTATGGAAATGTTCTAAAACTGAATTGCGGTAATGGCTGCACAATTTGTTATAGTTACTAAAATTCATTGAATTGTATACTAAAAATGGGAAATTTCATGACATGTAAATAATACCTCAATAAAGTTGTTTTTAAAAAAAGGAAAAAATTGTGCAGCCAATGTACAGTGGCAACTATTAGATGTCTTAGGAAGTTAAATGTTACTACATATGTTGGCTTTTGTGATTTTTAAAAATGTTTAACTTGTGGTTTTCTAAATATTTCAATTTTGTACCTATTTCTGGATTCTTGAAAGAAGGACCCCAAATGATATATGCTTCAGATTTAAAAAACCCAGATTCATGACAGTCTGATGGGTAATAAAAGACATAAATGCTTTAAAAATTCAAGTTAAGATTTTGAATACTAAATTAAGATTTAACAATTCATTCAGTGACAGTGAAAGTTGAGAGAGAAGAACATTTTTATTTTCCGTGTACATATGTCACCAAAATGAATGGAGAGACATGGCATTAGGTACACTAATACAAAGAAATAAAGCAGGAATGCTCTCTGACTCATGCTCTACCTGGCCAGGAGGGACTGTGCTCCAGGGATCCCCAGGTCCAGCCATGTGACAGAGGGGGCCCCAAACTTAGTGGTCTTGGATCCCTTTGGTCAGGATTCTTCACAAATGCTCTGTGTTGCCCAAAGTTGAGAAGAGACTGGAGAGAATGTATATTTGAGGCTGAAGTTTGACAGCCTATGTGAGCTGTGCTGTGGCTGAGGAGAAATAAAAAGACAATTTAACATGGGGAGGGGAAAGGGTAAGCTGGGATGAAGTGAGAGAGTGGCATAGACTTATATATACTACCAAACGTAAAATAGATAGCTAGTAGGAAGCAGCCGCATAGCACAGGGAGATCAGCTCAGTGCTTTGTGACCACCTAGAGGGGTGGGATAGGGAGGGTGGGAGGGAGACGCAAGAGGGAGGAGATATGGGGATATATGTATATGTATAGCTGATTCAATTTGTTATAAAGCAGAAACTAACACACAATTGTAAAGCAATTAAACTCCAATAAAGATGTTTAAAAAAAAAAAGACAATTTAATAAATGATGGCTGAAAATGTGCTTTTTAAAATTTAATAGTAGATATTTGTATTTATTAGGTACCATTAAGTTAGGAATACTATATTCATTGGTTTGTTCATTCATTGCATTTATGTATAAAATTTATTTTAGCTAAAAACAAAAAACAAAACAACTTACCTCCCACCCCGTGCCTCCAATTTGTTCTCTGTATCTATTAGCTTGGTGTTTGGTGTGTGTGTCTCTGTGTGTGTGTATGTGTGTGTGTGTGTGTGTGTGTGTGTGTGTGTTTCTATTTATTTTATAGTCTACATATAAGAGAGACCATACGGTATTTGTCTTTCTCTGTCTGACTTATTTCACCTAACATAATGCCCTTGAAGTCCATTCATGTTGTTGCAGATGGCAAGATTTCATTCTTTTTATGGCTGAAAAATTGAGATATATTTAGATATAGATATATGTATATATTCATTCATCCATTAACGGCCACTAAGTTGTTTCCATATCTTGGCTATTGTGAATAATGCTGCAATGAACATGGAGGTGCAGTTATCTCTTTGAATTACTGTTTTCATTTTCTTTAAATAAATATCCAGAAGTGGGACTGCTGGATCCTGTGATAGTTCTATTTTTAAAATTTTGTGTAACCTATCTAGTATTATCTGTAGTGGCTAAACCTATTTACATTGCCACCAACAGTGCACAGGGATTCCCTTTGCTCCACATCCTCAAGGAAAATCCTTGTGCACTGTTGGTGGGAATGTAAATTTTTGCAGCCACTATGGAACAGCATGGAGTTTCCTCAAAAAATTAAAAATAGAAATACCATGTAATCCAGCAATTCCACTTCTGGGTATTTATCCTAAGAAAATTAAACACTAACTTGAAAAGATATCTACACCCCTGTGTTCGTTGCAGCATTTATTTACAATAGCCAAAATGTGGAGAAAATCTACGTGTCTGCTGATAATGAGTGGATAAAGAAAATGTGATATACACAATGGAAAATTATTCAGCCATAAAAAGAAAGAAATCCTGCCCTTTTTGGCAACAAGGATGCACCCTAAGGGCATTATGTTAAGTGAAATAAGTCAGAGAAAGATACTGTATGATCTCACTTATACCTGGAATCTAAAAACAAACCAAAAAATGGAACTCATATATACAGAGAACAGATTGGTCGTTGCCAGAGGAGAAGGTGGGTGGGTGAAATGAGTGAAGGATGTCATAAGGTACAAAATTCCAGTTATAAAATAAATGTCATGTAGTGTACAGCATGGTAACTATAGTAAATAACACTTTATTGTATATTTGAAAGTCACTAAGAGAGTAGATCTTAAAATTTCTCATCACAAGAAAAAAATTTTTGTAGCTATGTGTGGTGACAGATGTTACCTAGACTTATTGTGGTGATCATTTTGCAATATGTGTAAATATCAAATCATTATGTTGTACACCTAAAACTAATACAATTTTATATTAATTTAAAGTCAAAAACAACCTCATCAAAGAGGTTAAGTGCTTTGAAGTCAAGCTGACTTTTTCCCTCTTTCTCAAGTTACATTGTAAGTTATATAACCTTAATTTCCTCATCAATAAAATGGGTTTAATATTAAAAAAAGAATTGTACGTACTCCAGAGAAGAAAAAATTTATTGTCAGAATCACATTAAATTTACGTAAGAAATTCCCTGCATTATGATAGTTAGTTTTATATAATGTATTCAGCAGCATAAACACTACATTATTTGGAACCATCCATATATGAAGTTGGCTACTGTGTGGTTCCATTTGTTTTCACTTTCCCAAGCTTCATACTCCACAGTGAACACAATTGTGATTTTAAATTGCTTTCCTTAGTTTTCCATAAAAATTTTGGAATTACATTCTACAAAACTGCTTTTAAAATATATCAACATAATAGCTTCCTCTTTGTACGAATTTTCTAGTTTAAGAAGACCTCAGCCATATTGTTCACTGTTCCACATTCAGTAAATTTATAGGTTTTTCTCCCTTGTGGGAGCTCTATATTGTGTAATTAGCTCTCACTGCCATGCAAAAGCCATCCTGTGTTAAACACAGGTTTTCCCTACATTGAATCCTCTTATGTATGAGTTCTGGCTTTTCAGTCTTTTCCATATTAATTGCTTTAATGAGGTTTTTCACTAGTATGAATTAAATGATCCTTAACAAACTGTGCATTACAGGAAAAGACTTTTCAACATCCAGTATGTTCAGAGGGATTTTCTTCAGCACAAATATTCTTCTGTCTAATGAGTTATTCCTTCCTAATGAAGTGTCTCCCATAATTATATTCGTGGTGCTTCTCACCACTATGAATTAATGAGGTATGATTGCTGAGAGAAGGCTTTCCAACTTTCATTACACTCATGGGGTTTCTCTTCAGAATGAATCCTCTGACATCGGATGAGTTTTGATTTCCTGCGGAAGGCTTTCCAATATTCAATACATTCATGGGGCTTCTCCCCAGTATGACTTTTCTGATGTGTCTTGGGACCTGCCTTACAAGATAAGGCTTTTCTACATTCTGCACACGCATGGGGTATCTCCCCAGTATGAATCTTCTGATGAATAGTAAGTTCTGTTTTACTTCTGAAGGGTCTTCTACACTATTTACTTTCATGTGGTTTTTCACCAGTATGAATTAACTGATGCTTAATGAGGTGTCCTTTCTGGGAGAAGGCTTTCCAACATACAGTACTCTCATAGGCTTTCTCCTCAGAATGAACCTTCTGATGTCTGATGAGTTCTGGCTTCAATGTGAAAGCTTTCCCACATTCATTACATTCACAGTGTTTCTCTCCGGTATGAATTTTCCGATGCCTGATGAGGGGTGCTTTTAGGGAGAAAGCTTTTCTACATTTGGTACATTCATAGCGTTTCTTTCCAGTATGAATTGTCCAGGGCTTGCAGAGATCTAGCTTACATGAGAAGTTTTTCCCACACTCAGCACATTCATAGGGTTTCTCCCAAGTGTGAATTTTCTGATGTGTCTTGAGATCTACCTTATGAGAAAAGCCTTTTCCACATTCTGTATATTCATTGGCTTTATCTCCCATATTTATTTCCCTCTGATGTATAATGAATGTTGTCTTACTTCTGAAGGCTTTCTCACATCTTTTGCTGTCATAAGGTTTCTCACCAATATGAATTAACAGATGTCTTACAAGATGAGTTTCTGAGAGAACGCTTTCAAACATTGAGAACACTCATAAGGTTTTAACTGAGTATAATTTCTCCGATGGATACTAAGTTCTGAACTATTACCTCTAAGTTGACTTAAAATTTGCCTTGATTTGCCACAATTTGTTAATTTTCTAAAATGGAGCAAAGCAAAGCATCCTTTGTGAAATGATCCAACTTCTCATAAGGGAAGAAATATTCTTCAGAAATTCCCACTTTTGTGGTTTCATATCTAAATTCTTCATCTGAAAGGAGAAGGAAGATAAAATTGGCTCAACAAGACATATAAAATCAGACAGAAACCAAGCTATGCAGCCCACAATCAGATGTACTACTCTTCTGATTGCTGGTCTGGGGCTTGGCACATAGTTGGTGCTTAATAAGCAATTGTGAAAAACATCAGTGTCATATCCTATTATAGCTCCTGTTCTCTGAATTTGTATTGATCATTACTTCCTTCCCCTATTGCCCTCATCCCTAGATACTTCTTTTCTTGCCTCTGAAACCACATTTCCCTTTAACTCTAATATTAAATCTTGACACTTAACGCTTCCACTTACTGTGACTATTATAAACTTAGGCTTTTCTCAAATTTTATTATCATTTCCTCAAAACAAACAAAACAAATCAACCAGTAATAACCTAACTAGACTGTGCTGCCACAATATTCAAATTATATACGTAATTCCTGTGCTCAAAGCCCATCTGTAACACTCTTAGGCCAACAAATCCAGTTATCTACAGTATTTCACTAGTACCCACAAATATATTCTGTTCCAGTAGGATCAGAATACTAATTATTCTGTACAAAGTCAGGTTTATTGCAAGTTTGTGTATATACAAATGCCTCTCTGCACCACTTAGCTTGCTTTTCTTCTTCTTGACTACTTATTCAAAACATGTGTGTGAGGGTATGGAACCAAGAGAAATTAGTGTACCATGCTCTGAAATAATAATTTTTCCTAACTTTTTCATACTACCTTCAAAGGTCTTTTTTCTGTGAATTCCTAACAATAACAATAACACTGATTTTGACAGTTTCATATTCTCGAAGATATTTATTCTGAGCTGCTCCAATCTGCAGTGAAAGCTCTCTAGAACTCCTGCACAACTGTGGCCACAGGATCTACCTCCTCCTTCTTGCCTTGGATTCCCTCACTTATGTTGTTTGCTGGATCCTGATACTTTGACTCTATGTTTTCTTTTTCCAGTAGTTTCCTGATAGAATTGTGAATAGGAGATAAATTCTTTTGAGACCATGCATGTCTGAAAATGTTGGTATTGTATACCAAAACATAATTAATAGTTTTGTATGGTAGAAAAATTCTAGGTTGGAAATAATTTTCCCACAAATTTTTGAAGGTATTACTCTTTTATCTTCTAGGTTCCATTATTGCTGTTGAAGTCTAAAGCCAAGTTTTTTGCAGGTCTCTTATTTATGTTCTTTTCTCTTCCTCTTAGGAAGCTTTACAGATATTCTTTTGTAATTAGCATTTTGAAATTTTATGATCTGGATTAATGTCAGTTTACTTTCATCCACTTTGCTAGCCATCATTCAATGGACACTTTCAGTGAGAAAATTTTCTTAAATTATTTTGAAACAGTTTTCTTCCTCCATTTTCTCTCTTTCTCTGTCTTCCATGTGTCTGACTCATACTCACCTGAGCAGAGATCACTTGGAATTTTCCCTTCAAACACTCCTGGATCTTCTCCTTGCTCCAACTTGAAGATCATATATGATTTAGGAACTGAAGATCCTGTTGATGAGAAACCACCTCAGACATGGTGTTAAGGATCATATAGTAAAGTTTCCACTTTGCATGTTAGCAAGATAAAAAAAGTTTATCGGTGAGAGAGAAATATAAATTCAGTATCCAAAGGGAGACTGTGAAATTGAGAACTTGAGGACAAAGTCAATATACACTTCATAAGTTCTCTGCCCCTATTCCCTTGCCCCCATTTAGTGTCAGCAAGAGAAAGCAAAGGCATCAGTCAGCGAGGCACAGTCAAGCCTACACAGGACAGTGACACTCACCCACAGATGCTAGGTGACTGTAATTCTCAAGCATCATGTCCCTGTACAGGGTCCTCTACAGGGGTGTCAGGTGTTGCCATTCCTCCCAGCTGAAACCCACAATCACATTCCTGAAAGACGTTGATCCTTGTAATAGAAAAACTCACTTTAATCTGAGGTTGTCTGCATTGGGTGATGACAAAGGGAGGTACCAAAAATGAATTTTATTCATTTTCACCATGATTCATTACATAGGAGTGGTTTTCATTTTACTTTGCAAGACAAACCCAAGATCTGCATATTAGGTATGAACTTTGTTACTGATGTGTCATTGAATCTAGGCTTTTTTAATAAACGGAGCTAGAAATTTAAATTTTCCAAATATTAACAGTTCCAATTTAAATTTAACACAGTTCTTTCCCCTTAATCTTTCAAATGTTTTATGTCTTTTTTCCCCTCTTAGATTGAAAATCATATCTGCTAATATTACTAATATATTTACTTATATGCTTTCTAAACCAAATACATATAATAGTTTCAGAGTTATAGCACCAAATTGCTAATGGTGGACCTAATAAATGAAGTTTAACATTTCTTTGAAGTTCTTTTTTGTCCAGAGAGCATATTCTCCTAAGGATGTACAGTCAAGTTACTATATTCAAAAGCCATTTGAAATATTCATTTACTAATTTGGTATCTATTAAGTTCAATAACTCCAAGCAGGAAAAATACAAAAAAATGAAAAAAAGCATACTGAGACACATGACAGTCAAACTACTAAAAAGTAAACAGGAAGAAAGAGAAGGAAGACGAGAGGAAAGGAGGAAAAGAGAGGGAGGGAAGGACGAAGGGAGAAGGAAGGAATAGAAAAAATCTTTTAAAGAAAACAGGGAGTAGGAGTGTGAGACATATGACATTCAGAGAAACAACAATGAGAATGATGGCTGGATAGTGGGAGCCAGAGCACAACACAGTGACATCTTTGAAATGTTGAAAGAATAGTACTGTCAACCTATAATTATATAAGCAGAAAAAATATCCTTCAAAAATTATGGTGATAGTTAACAATTTTGAAGAAGAAAGTTGTAGGATGTATACCCCCAGATTTCAAGCCTTGAAATTTCAAGATTTATATAGCAATCTTACATAGTGTTGCATTAATATAGATAGAAAAATAGAACAATGGAACATAATAGAATCTAGAAATAAACCTATGCAAATAAGGTCAACAGATTTTTGTCAAAGGTGAAAATGAAATTGAATAGGCTCCTAATTCAAAAGACCTTTATTTTCAATAAACGATGCTGGAGCAACTAAATATCGGTTTAAAAAGAAAAACACCAAACTCTCACCTTGAAGGCCACATTAAGCAAACAAAAGAATAAATAGAACCCAGCACAGACTTCTTCCAAACCATCTAAGAAAGAAACCCTGACTTTCAGACCTTCAGAAAAATTGTTTCTTTCATTTATATCACACACACACACACACACACAAAGGAACAACTACTTTAAACATGTATTAAATTTTTTAAGTTAAAACAAACTCAATGGTTTCTACATCACAGTACGTATGAAAATTAATTCAAGATTGACATAAATCTAAATGTGAAAGCTAAAACTATAAAATTTCTAGAAGAAAATCTTCACAATCTTAAAGGACAGATCTATTAATGAGGACATAAAAAACATTAGTCATGAAAGAAAAATAAATAAATTGGGATTCCTCAAAATTAAAAATTTTTACTCATCAAACACAATGTTAATTAAATGAAAAGGCAAATCACAGACTGGAAAAAAATTTTCAATATTTTTTGTATCCAGAATAAAACTGACAAAGAACTTGTATCCAGAATAAAACTGATTCCTTCAAGTCAGAAATAATTAAAAAGATAATCCAAAAATTTTGTGAGTGACTTGAATGAGCACTCATACCAAGATATACAAATGTCTGTAAGCTCATCAAGTGATGCTCAACCTTATTAGTCATCAGGAAAATGCAAAGTAAAATCACCATGAGATTCTACTGCACAACCACCGGGATAGCTAAAAAAAGATCAGCAACCCAAGTGTTGGTAACGGTGTAAGAACAACTGGAATGCTCATATATAGCTGGCGGGAGTTGCATACACAGATACCTTAAAATCTGTCTGGCAGATTTGGTAAATTAAATATAAGCCTCCCCTATGATTCCAGCAATTCCATTCCTATATTCCCAAGAGAAAGTAATCTTATGTCCACGAAAAGACTTGAACAAGAATGTTTATAGCAGCTTTATTCATAATCATCAAAAAATGTAATCATCTGAAATATCCAACAACAAAATGAACAAATTATAGTATACAAGTAAAATGGAATTCTACTCTTAAGAAAAGAATAATTGATGTATATAACAATATGGATAAGTGTTAAAAACGTTACGTGCAGTGAAAGAAGCCAAACACAAAAGAGAATCACACGGTAAATACTATGTTCATGTACATTTCACCGCATGTAACTTACACTCAATTTCTAAAAATTTAAAATGTGGGTAAATATAAAAGACAGCTGGCTATCTAAAACAAAAATAACACAGTATTATGGGGTTTATTATGTATATATAGAAGTAAAATATTTGAAAACAATATAAAGATCAGAAGGTTAAATGGAATTACACTATTGGAAGGTTTTTATGTTGCTTGTGAAATAGTATGTTGTTAATTAAAAGTCGACTGTTACAAATTAAAGATGCATATTGTATTCCCTGAGACAATTTTCAAAAGGGAGAACCACTTGAAAAGTCAATGCTTGATTAAGAAAAAGAAAGCAGAAAAAGAGGAACAAAGAACAGATCAGACAAATAGAACATAGATTGCAAGTTGGTGGACTTGAATCATATCAGTAATTATATGAAATGAAAATGAATTAAACAATGCCATTAAAAGACAGATATTATAAAACAACCTTTTTTAAAAACCTACATAAATATTTAAATCTTTTGTGCATCAAAAGACACAATAAACAAAGTGAAAAGGCAACTGATGAAGGGGGAAAAATATCTTCAAATCATATGTCTGATAAGAGATTAATATCCAAAATATATAAAGAACTCATGTAATTCAACAACAAAAAAACCCATCTGATTAAAAAATGGGCAAAGGACTTGAATAGACACTTCTCCAAAAGATATACAAATGCAATAAGGATACAAAAAGATGCTTAATATTACTAATCACTAGAGAACTGCAAATCAAAACCACAATTAGATACCCCCACACATCCATTAGGATAGCTACAGTCAAAAACACAGAAAATAAGTGTTGGTGAGGATGTAGAGAAATTGAAACCCTTGTACATCGCTGGTGAGAATATAAAATGTTACAGCTGCTATGGAAAATAATATGGAAGTTCCTCAAAAAATTAAAAATAGAATTATTATATTACCATATAGCAATTCCACTTCTGGGTATATACACAAAAAAATTGACAACAAGGTTTTGAAGAGATACTTGTATATGTTCATAGCAGCATTCTTTGCAATAGCCAAAAGGTGGAAACAACCCAGGTGTGCATCTACAGATGAATGAATAAACAAAATGTGGTATGTACCTACAATGGAATGTATTTCAGTCTTAAAAAAGAAGAAAATTCTGACACATGCTACAACACAGATGAACCTTGAGAACATTAGGCTAAGTGAAATAAGCCATCATAAAAAGACAAATATTGTATGATTCCACTGATGTGAAATATCTAGCGTAGTCAGAGACATAGAGACAGAAAGGAGAATGCTGGTTGCCAGGGGCTGGGAAAAGGGGGAATGAGACGTTATTTTACAATGGATACAGAGTTTTAGTTCTGCGAAATTAAAAGAATTCTAGAGATGAATGGTGGTAATTGTTGCACAAAAATGTCAATGTACCTATTACCGCTTAACTTAAAATTGGTTAAGATGGAACATTTTGTGTTATGTGTATCTAACCACAATTTTTAAAAAGACTCAACTGTATGCTGACTACAAGAAACATATTTTGAACTTAAGGACAGCTATGTTGAAAGTAAAAGGATGCAAAAAGATATACCATGAAAACACTAATTATAAGACCAGTACGGCTATGTTAATAGAGAAAAAGTAGGTATCAAGACATAAGTATTTCTAGCAAAGAGGGAAATTTCAAATGACAAAAAGATAATGTCATCTGGATGACATAAAATCCTAAATGTATATGCAACAAATGTCACTTCAAAATTGAAAGAACAAAAAGCAAAATAGGCAAATCTATAATCACAGTTAGAAATTTTCATACTACTCTCTTGTCTGTTTGATCAAACAAACAAAAAGTCAGTAAAGATATTGAACACTATCAAGCAATTTAACCTAATTGACATTTATAGAGCATTACAACTAATACTCAGGTAATACACATTCTTTTCAGAATGTATGAAATATTTACCAAAATAGACCATACGCTGGGTCATAAAATACGTCTCAATAAATTTTAAAGAATTGAAGTAATGCAAACTATGTTTTCTAATGATAAAGATATAACAGAAATCAACAATGAAAATATAACTATAAAATACCAAAATATTTAGAAATTAAACAAGACACTTCTATACATCACATGGAGCAAAATATTCTAAATGGAAGGGAAATATTTTGACGTGAATAATAAAAACACAACGTATTGAAGTTTATAAGATGCAGCTAAATCAGTAGTTAGAGAAAAATTTAGAGGTTTGAATACATGTATATTAGAAAATAAGGTTTAAACAAATGAACAATCAATTAAAAGAAAGCCAAGAGTTGGTTCCTTCAAATGATTAAATTGATAAACCCTGAACAAACCTAAACAAATGAAAAATATACAAATTACAAAATATAGAAATAAAAATAAGGATTACCACTAACGATTATACACAGATTAAAAAATAATAAAAGGACATCACCAACAACTTTCTGGCAATAAATTTGACAATTTAGAGAAAATGAACAATTTCTTAAAAGAAATTACTGAGTTACTAAAACTGACACAAAAATAATCTTAGTGACTAATATCTACTGAAGAAAATGAATCTGAATAAAAGCTTTCCCACAAAGAAAATACCAGGCCCTGATGCCCTAATAGTAAATTTCCTTAAAATATTTAGAGAATCTTACACAAACTTTTAAAAAGAATTAGTAAAGAATGAGCCCTTCCCAATTCATGTTGAAGCTAGCATTACCTACCAAAATCTGACAAGTGCATTAAAATAAAAGTACAGACAAAAATACCTCGTGATCATTGATGCAAAACTTCTTAACAAAATAGTAGCAATTTGGATCCAGCCATGTACAAAAAATAGAATTATACACCATGACCAAGTAGGTTTTATCCCAGCAATGCAAAAAAAATCAATCAATCAATACAATCTACCAAATTAACAAAATAATGGAGAAAATTTATAATTATTGCAGTAGACGTAAGAAAAGCATTTGACATCACAGTTAAGGGTTAAATATCCCTTAAGGTGGCGTGCAAGGCCAACATGTCTATTTTCACTGCTCAATTCAACATTTACCAAAGGTCCTAGCTACTACACTACAGCAAGAAAAATAAATAAAATATGTAAAGATAAGAAGGAAGAAATAAAACTGGCTTTATTTGCAGATGATATAATTGTGAATGCAAAAAAATCCAAAAGAATTTACAAATGAACTACCACAGAAAATTTCCAAGACTGTAGAATAAAGTCAATATAAAAAATTGATTATAGTTCTATATACTATCAACATCCATTAAAATGAAATTAAAAAGCAATACTTTTTAGAAAAGTATCAAAAAATATTTTGATATACTGAGAAATAAACTTAACCAAAGATACGAAAAACCTGCACACCGAAAATTAAAAATTACTAAGATATATTAAAGAAGACCTAGATAAATAGAAGGTATGTCAGCTAATGAATTAAAGACTCATTATCACTGAAGTCAAGTCTCCCAAACTTTATCCATAGGTAAAATGCAATCTCAATCAAAATCCAAACACCCTTTTTGTACTGAATGGGAGACAATATCTGCAAACAATATATCTAAGGGGTTGATATCCAAAATATATAAAGAATTCATAGAACATAATATCAAAACAACTTGATTAAAAAATGGGCAGAGGATGGGACTTCCCTGGTGATGCAGTTATTAAGAATCCACCTGCCATGCAGCAGACACAGGTTTGAGCCCTGGTCTGGGAAGATCCCACATACGGGAGCAACTAAGCCCGTGCATCACAACTACTGAGCCTGTGCTCTAGAGCCCGTGAGCCACACTACTGAGCCTGCGTGCCACAACTACTGAAACCTGCGTGCCTAGAGCCCATGCTCTGCAACAAGAGAAGCCACCACAATGAGAAGCCCGTGCACTGCAACCAAGAGTAGCCCTCACTTGACGTAACTAGAAAAAGACCGAGCACAGCAACGAAAACCCAATGCAGCCAAAAAATAAGTAAATAAATTTTAAAAATGTGCAGAGGACCTGAATACATTTTTCAGAGAAGACATACAGATGGACAACAGGTGCATGAAAAGATGCTCAGCCTCACTAATCATCAGGGAAATGCAAATTAAAAACACAATGAGCTATCACTTCACAATTATCAGAATGGCTATTATCAAAAAGACAACAAATAACAAGTGTTGGCGAAGATGTGGAGAAAAGGGAACCTTCATGCACTGTTGGTGGGAATGTAAATTGATACAGCCACTATGAAAAACAGTATGGAGATTCCTGAAAAATTAAAAATAGAACTACCACATGACCCAGCAATTCCATTTCTGGGTATTTATCTAAAGAAAACAAAAACACTAATTAGAAAAGATATATGTACCCCTGTGTTGATTGCAGCATTATTTGCAATAGCTAATATATGTAAGCAACCTAAGTGTCCATCAATAGACAAATAAAGAAGATGTGAGATATACGTGTGTGTGTGTGTGTGTGTGTGTGTGTGTGTATACTGAGTCATAAAAAAGTATGAAATCTTGCCATTTGACACAACATGGATGGATGGACCTGGAGATGATTTTGCTCAGTGAAATAAGGCAGACAGAGAAAGACAAATACTGTATGATTTCACTTATATGTGGAATCTGAAAAACAAAACAAATGAACAAACATAACAAAACAGAAACAGAGTTATAGATACAGAGAACAAACAGGTGGCTGACAGAAGGGAGGGGGTTGGGGAAGAAAGAAATAGGTGAGGGAGGTTAAGAGGTGCAAACTTCCAGCTGCAAAATAAATGTCACAGGTATGAAATGTACAGTATAGGGAATATAGTCAGTAACTCTGCAATATCTTTGTATGGTTACATATCATAACTAGAATTATCATGGTGATCATTTTGAAATGCATAGGAATATTGAATTACTATGTTGTGTAACAGGAGCAAACATAGTGTTGTAGGTCAATTACTGTATTCTTAGAAAACAAACTCATAGAAAAAGAGATCAGATTTGTGGTTACAGAGGCAGAGTCAGGGGAGGGGAAATTGGATGAAAGCAGTCAAAATGCACAAAATTCCAGTTATAAATAATTGCTAAGGTTGTAATGTACAACATCATAAGTACAGTTAACAATGCTGTATGTTATATATGAAAGTTGTTGGTTAGTAAATCCTAAGAGGATTTACCACAAGAATAAAAAACTTTTTTTTTATTTCTTTACTTTTTTATCTATGTGTGATGATGGATGGTCACTAAATTTTTTGTGATAATCATTTCATAATTTATATGTCAAATCATTATTTTGTACACCTTAAACTTTTACAGTGCTGTATGTCAATTATATCTCAATAAAACTGAAAGAAAAAAGCCAATTTGGAAATTTATATGGAAATTCAAAAGACTTAGAATAGCTAAAATAATCTTGAAGAGGAACAAAGTTGGAAGACTTATGCTAATTAATCTAAATCATTACTATAAAGTAACAGTAATTAAAGAAGTGAATTTTCGACATAACAAAACAACAGATTATTGGAATAGAACAGAGAAATCAACTCACAATTATATGATCAATTGATTGTTTTAAAAGACACCAATGCAATTGAATAGGGAAGAAAAGCCATCTCAAAATATGGTGCCAGAACAACTAGATATCAGTATGGGGGGAAAATGTAAGCCTCAACTCCTAGTATATAACTATTGTGACTTTATTAAATTAACATTTGTTAAGTAGAACCCCAGGATGTCTGGATGGTGAGCTGTGGTTCAACAAAAGACAAGGAAATCAAAATAGAAGTTTATTTCTCACAGGTTCTGGAGGAAGTACTCACATGACAGAGGGGTCACACTTCAAGGTCAAAGCAGAGTGTGGGCAGAGAAAGCCTGACACTACCTAGTACATGCCTTTATTAGGGTCTTTGGGTGAAATGCTTTGAGGTTCCCAGATTAAGCCAGATTGGTCAATTCAATCCCCCAAAAGAGCAAAGGTTTGGTATGTTCCTTGAGGTTCGTATCTAAGGGGAAGGCCCTGGGAGGCAAGGAGACTGATTATCACAAGGGCCATTGGGGAGTTCTATCATCAACTTACATTTAACTCTGTGGGTTGTTTTCTAGGACATGTGCTGGAGGGAGGGGCTAGTGTCAGTACAAGGTCTCTGCAGGCTGTGTGGCCACACAAAATGGATGCTGAGACAGCAATATTATGGAGTAGTTTAACTAAACTGTCAACATACAGAGGAAGGTGGCCAAGATGGCAGTGTTGGAAGACCCTGAGTTCACCTTCTCCCATGGCGCACCAAAATTACAACTACTTACAGAGCAAGTATCGATGAGTACTACCTGAAGACTAGCAGGAAATATTTTCTAGAACTAAAGATATAAAGAAAGAACCACAACAAGATGGGTAGGAGGTGTGGAGACATAGTATAGTCAAGTCCCATACCCCTGGGTAGGAGATCCACAAACAGGAAAATAATTAAAATTGCAGAGGTTCCCTCCAAGGAATGAGAGGTCTGAGCTACATATTGGACTCCCCAGCTCAGGGGTCCTGCATGGGGAAGATGAGCCCCCAGAACATTTGGCTTTGAAGGCCAGTGGGGCGACTTTGGGGAGTGCTGTGGAAAATAGAGACTCCACTCTTAAAGGGTGTACACACAAGCTCACGTACTCTAGCACTCAAGACAGAAGCAGTAATCTGAAAGAAGGCTGGGTCAGACCCACTTGCTGATATTGGAGAGTCTTCTGAAGAGGTTAGAAGCAAGTGGGACTCATCCTGGGGACACAGATGCTGGCAGCAGCCATTTTGGGAAGCTTGTTCTACCATGTGGACACTAGTGCTAGCAATTGCATTTTGGCATCCTCCCTCTAACTTATTAGTGCCAGGACCCAGTCCTGCACACCAGCCCGTGGCACCAGTCCTGGGATGCCACTGACCAAGAGCTAGTTGGGCAGGAACACAGGAGTGTTCCCTGGTGTTCCCCTACACCAGGAGACAAGCTGCTGTAGGACCTCCTGAGTCTTCACCCACCTCAGAACCCAGTACTGACTACCGGAATGTTGGTATCAGCCCTAGGATGCAGCCTCAATCAACAGGGGATGGGTACCAGCCCAGGAACCCCCTGGACACTGGTCCTGCCCACCTGTGGGCCAACACCAGGTCTGGGATCCCACTCCCACAGCCAGAGTCCCCAGGCTCTGACCCTGCCCACCTGTGGGCCAGCACTAGCCCTTGAAGCCCCTGGGGCTCTGTAGCCAACCACCTTGTGACCTGGCTCTGTCCACCAGCAGGCTGGCATCAGGATCAGGACTCTCTTCCTTTGCAGTTGGCCATGCAGCCAGCTGTGCCATGACCTGGCCCCATCTACCAGTGGCCAGCAGCCACTGCACAAGGCAGAGCCTGGAAACCAACCAGACCATGGGCCAGGCATGCCTACCAACACACCCACAGCAGTCAGCCTGCCTCAACAGAAGGGCCCACGCAGCCCACAGAGAGGACATCCCTAGAACATATAGCTCTGGTTACCAGAGGGGAATGCACTGGTGGATCCCATAGGATGTTTCCTACATAAGCCCACTTCTCCAAGATCAGAAAATGTAACCGATTTACTAAATACATAGAAATAAAAACAGCAAATTAGGCAAAATGAGGCAACAGAAAAATATGTTCCAAATGAAGGAACAAGATAAAACCCCAGAAGAAGAACTAAGTGAAATGGAGACAAGTAATCTACCCAATAAACAGTTTAAGGTAATGATAATAAAGATACTCAAAGAACTTGGGAGAAGAATGGATAAACAGAGTGAGAACTTAGATGTTTTAACAGAGTTAGAAAATATAAAGAAGAACCAAACAGCAATGAAGAATACAATAACTGAAATAAAACACACACTAGAAGAAATCAATGTAGATTAGATGATACAGAGGAAGAGATCAGGGAACTGAAAGACAGAGTAGTGGAAATCACTGAAGCTGAACAGAAAAAAGAATTTTTAAAAATGAAGACAGTTAAGAGACCTCTGAGACACCATCAAGCATACTAACATTCACATTATAGGGGTACCAGAAAGAGCAGAGAGAGAGAAAGGGGCATAGGACATAGCTGAAGACATAATAGCTGAAAAATTCCCTAACCTGGGAAAGGAAACAGACATCCAGGTCCAGGAAGCACAGAGAGTTCCAAACAGGATCAACCCAGAGAGGACCACAACAAGACACATTATAATTAAAATGTCAAAAATTAAAGATAAAGAGAGAATATTAAAAGCAGCAAGGGAAAAGCAACAAGTTATGTACAAGGGAACTCCCATAAGGCTATCAACTGACTTTTCAGCAGAAACGCTGCAGGCCAGAAGGGAGTGGCACTATATATTTAAAGTGATGAAAAGCAAAAGCCTACAACCAAGAATACTCTACCCAGCCTACAACCAAGAATACTCTACTTTCATTAAGATTTGAAGGAGAGATCAAAAGTTTTACAAGCAAGCAAAAGCTAAAAGAGCTCAGCATCACAAAACATCTTTTCTTTAAGTGAAAAAGAAAAGGCCACAACTAGAAATATGAAGAATTCAAAAGGAAAAATGTCATTGGAAAAGGCAAAAACAGTAGTCAATCAACCACTTGTAAAGCTAGTAGGACGGCTAAAATACAAAAGTAGTGATATCATCTATCTCCGCAGTAAGTAGTTAAGGGATACACAAAACAAAAGGATGTAAAATATGATGTCAAAAACAGTAAACAAAGTGGGGTGGAGGAGTAAAAATGCGGGGTTGTTAAATGCATTTCAAATTAAGTTCAGCAACTTAAAATAATCATGTATATGTATAGATTGCTATGTATAAACCTCATGGTAACCACAAACCAAAAATTATAGAAGATACACACACAAAAAAGAGAAAGGAATCCAAATAAAACACTAAAGATAGTCATCAAATCATAAGCGAAGAGAGCAAAAGAAGAAGAAAAGAACAAAAAAGATAAATCAACTATACTTCAATTGAAAAACTTGAAAAAAAGTGATTGCATATATAGTTGGACAAAAAAAAAAAAAACTACAAAAACAACCCCAAAACAAAGAATAAAATGTCAATAAGTACATACCTATCAATGATTAAATGTAAATGGACTAAATGCTCCAATTGAAAGACAGTATCTGGATGTATAAAAAAAACAAGACCCATATGTATGCTGTATGGAATATTAGCCATAAAAAAGAATGAAACCTTTCCATTTATGACAACATGGATGGACTTACAGAGTAATATTTAAGTGAAATAAGTCAGACAGAGAAAGACAAATACTGTACAGTGTGGGTAATATAGTCAATAATTATGTAATATCTTGTATGGTGCCATATGACAACTAGTCTTATTATGGTGACCATTTTGAAATGTATAGAAATATTGAATCACTATGTTGTGTACCAGAAACTAACACAGTGTTGTAGGTCAATTATACTTCAAAAATAAATAAACAAACAAACTCATAGAAAAAGAGATCAGATTTATGGATACCAGAGGCAGGGGGTGTGGGAGGGGGTATTGAATGAAGGTAGTCAAAGGTACAAACTTCCAGTTATAAGATAAATAAGTACTATGGATGTAATGTACAACATGATAAATTTAATTACCACTTCTGTATGTTATATATAAAAAGTTGTTAAGAAAGTAAACCCTAAGAGTGCTCAACACAAGGAAAAAAAATTTTTTTCTGTTTCTTTAATGTTAATATATATGAGATGTTGGATGTTCAATAAACAACTTACTGTGATAATTGTTTCATGATGTGTTTAAGTCAAATCATTATATTGTACAGCTTAAAATTATACATGTCAGTTATATCTAAATAAAACTGGAAGAAAAAATAATTATAACACATACAAAAATTAATTCAAGATGTAAACTAGTGTGTTTAAAAGTGTAAAGCTTCTAGAGAAAAAAAGGATAATTTGTTAGTAAACTTTGGGTAGGCAAAGATCATCATTATTATAGTTAACATAGCAGCATCATTACAGTTAACAGTGAAATGTTCAAAACATTCCCTATAAAATCTGAAAGTAGACAAGGACAGCCATAATCACCATGGCTACAGAACATGGTATTGAAGGTGCTAGACTTCATAGTAAGATTTTTAAAAAATAGAAACAAAAAAAGGTTTGCAAAGGAAGAAATAAACACTCAAGATTCACAGAAATAAAGGTCTACACAGAGTGAACAGATGATTACACTTAACAAGAGAGTTTAGCAAGGTTGCTAGATGTCAAATTGATATACAAAAATCCATTGAGTTCTGTATACCAACAATAGTGAAAAAGATTAAAGATAACCCAACTTAAATTCAAACTCTCTATAAAATAAAATAACTACCTAGGAGAAAACATCTGGAACTCACTCAAAATAAGGAGGGCTGGTAGCTATTCAAAATATGTAAGTGCTTTTATCACTCAATAAAAATAAACAACACAAAACAATGGGCCATGAAAATCCAGTCAATAGAAACAAAAATACAAATGGTTAACACATACATACAAAACAGGCTCAAACTCAAAAGTCATTAAGAAATACAAATTAAAATGAGACATAACGCTTTAGATTGGCCAAATTCTTGAAATTAATTCATCTTTTTGAATAATATATGCATAGTAAAACACACAAACACACAAACATACCCACAAAATTTACAAAGTAGAAAAGGGTACAGAAAAAAGTAAACTGTTTCTCCCATCTCTAGGCCCCATTCGTTGGTACCTGTGATCAGAACAATTACTCTTACCACTTTCTTATATATTCTGACAGGGACAGTTCAAGTATATAATAGCATATATGAACACTCCTCTTTCAATGCAATGGCTAGTATCATAGGCACAGTTTCTCATACTGTTAATGGGAAGTCAGGTTGACTATATCCATTGGCATCTTGAAAACACTTCAATGCCATAATCTTGCTGCCAGAACCAACCGTAAAATCTACTTGCCTCCTGACATGTGTATGAGGAAGTTCCTTATTTCACTGCTCGGAACTGCCAACAATGTAAACCATTGAATGTGCCTCTGCAGACGTGGTTATCTAATTTTGTGGGGGAAATTGTACCCAGTAAAGGACAATCACACAGTTGACAATGGTTGAAGATGGATAATGATACACAGAGGTTCCTGTTACTGTTCAACTTTTGTGTATGTTTGAAATTTTCCATTAGAAAATTAAAGAACAATTAAGCCCCTTCATTCTCTGTCCTTTCTCAGAATTAGTGCAAAGTTGCAATGCAATCTGATTTTATTTAAAAAGATAAATTTTGTTTCATTATCTCCAGTTGATTTTTCAAAATTAAGTCTCATAAAAAATTTCCCCCACAATTTCCTAGGAGATTTTGGTCTTTCCTTTGAGTTGATGTTCTCTAAATACACCTTTTCTGTACCACTTACTCCCCAATCACAAGACCTCCTGTTTTTGCCTTTCCCTTGCATGGAACTGCAAAAACTTCCTGAAATCCATTGGCAAGCAAAGAGTGGTAGGTGTGGATGTGTAAACACAAAGCTTAACTCACCTGAGTCTGGGTCATCCCCTGCAATCTGGAGGAATGGTGGGCACTATGGCCTCACTGTCCTTGCCTCTGAGTGAGGGTGTCTTCCTGGGCTTTCCCTGGTCCTTACCTTATCTGATCCTCTACTGTGGACCTTGAGACAAGGGAAGCCACCAGCACCCAGGCTGAATCCCTGGTACTCTAAAGGAGAAGAGGCTTCATGGGGGCTGTCCTGACCCAGGTACTCTGCAGGAACAATCACATAACAGAGGCAGGCATGCTACAGGTCACTAAACAAGAAGAACACCATCAAATCAATTCTGGAGTCAGGCAGATGGGATCCAAGAGAGGCCAGAAGATAAGGACCTACAGGCCGGGAGAACAGGAAGATGAGCTTATAAGGCCCTTGTGAGAGCTTGTGAGGCCCTCAGCACAGCATCTGGCACAGGCCACACTCTCTGTATGATGGGGTATGATGCACCTCATTTAATCCCCAAACAGCCTGACTTAGAGATTGTCCATGTCACAAGTGACCCACATAACTTAACATGCAACCAGCACTCCTGATACTTAAAGCCCTATTAAGGCAAATGTAACCTCTTCCAGTGAAAACAAAACCCTGACCCTGCCCCAGATGGGCCTGCCACCTTGCCTCATGTGTAGGGCAGAGATGTGAATGCAGGCTCCCACAAGTCTGGCTGATAACACATAGGGATGAAATGAAATACAAAATTTTACTGTTGAAACATGTCTCCAGACCTCAAAAAGAAACCTTTCTCTACCTGACTTATTTCACTAAGCATAATATTCTCTAGGTCTATCCATGTTGTTGCAAATGGAAGAATTTCCTTCTTTTTTATGGCTGAGTAATATTCCATTAAATATATATATATATATATATATATTCACATCTTCTTTAACCATTCGTCTATTGATGGGCACTTGGGTTGCTTCCATGTCTTGGCTCTTGTAAATAGTGCTGCTATGAACATTGGGGTGCATGTATCTTTTTGAATTAGTGTTTTCATTTTCTTCAGGAGTGGAATTGCTGGCTCATGTGGTAGTTCTATTTTCAGTTTTTTGAGGAACCTCCATACTGTTTTCCATAGTGACTACATGAATTTACATTCCTACCAACAGTGTACAAGGGTTTCCTTTTCTCCACGTCCTCTCCAACATTTGTTATTTGTAGACTTTTTGATGATAGCCCTTCTGACATGTATGAGGTGATATCTCATTGTGGCTTTGATTTGCATTTCTCTAATAATTTGCAATGTTGAGGATGTTTTTCATGTGCCTGTTAGCCATCTGTAAGTCTTCTTTGGAAAAATTTCTCTTCAGGTCTTCTGCCCATTTTTTAATTGGGTTGTTTGGGTTTTTTTTTTGATATTGAGTTGTATGAGCTGTTTATATATTTTGGATATTAACCATTTGTAAGTCACATCATTTGCAAGTATTTTCTCCCATTCTGTAGGCTGTCTTTTCATTTTGACGATGGCTTCCTTTGCTGTGCAAATGCTTTTAAGTTTAATTATATCCCATTTGTTTATTTTTGCTTTTATTTCTTTTGCCTTAGGAGACAGATCCAAAAAATATTGCTACAATGTATGTCAAAGAGTGTTCTGCCTATGTTCACCTCTAGGAGTTTTATGGTTTCAGGTCTTACATTTAGATCTCTAAAACATTTTGAGTTTATTTTTGTATATGTTATGAGGGAATGTTCTAATCTCATTGTTTTACATGTAGCTGTCCAGTTTTTCCAGCACTACTTGTTGAAGAGACTGTCTTTTCTCCATTGTATATTCTTGTCTCCTTTGATGTAGATTAATTGACCATAGGTGCATGGGTTGATTTCTGTGCTCTCTATTCTGTTCCATTGATCTATGTGTCTGTTTTTGTGCCAGTACCATGGTGTTTTGATTACTGTAGCTTTGTAGTATAGTCTGAAGTCTGGGAGGATGATACCTCAGCTTTCTTCTTTTTTGTCAAAATTGTTTTGGCAATTCGGGGTACCTTTTGGTTCCATATGAATTTTAGGGATCACTGGTTCTTGATTCACATAGGTGCACAATAAATATTTTCTGAATAGAGGAGTTTGAGCAAAGGACTGCAAGGAAGGAAAATATTCCTGTTCATTGACTTAAGTGAAGCTGCCATGTACCTTCTGCTGCAGATCCAGCTCATAATCCATTCAGTCATCAACATGGGAAATAGTGATCAAATTCTCATAAGTTAATTAACATAAAAGTTGACATTTCAGTTCAGTAAATAGTGGATGATGTTACAAAAATTACCATCTGTGAGGAAGAAAATAAAATAGAAGATATATTAGCTTAATAGCTAACATTTGTTGAGCAGTTATTCTATGCCATACACATGTATTAATTCATTTAATTCTCTCAGTGGAGATGCAGAGAGTCAAAGAAAACTGCCCAAGGTCACAAAGGTCATAAAGGGTGGAGCCAAGATCTAAAAAATTCATGAGGCAACTTGAATGTGGTGATGGTTACACAAAACGCATGAATACTACACCAAAAAGAGCTGATTTTATTGTATGTAAATTAAAAATAACTTTAAAAAAATTCATAGGTGGTAATTATGAAAAAAATTGGGGATGAGTTAAAGGGAGACAAATAACTTAGCACTAAGCACATGAATGCACTGTACTAATAACTATTAAAATCTATACTTGTGATCAGGGTATCAAGAAAGTCTCTACCAACTGACCCTGTTAATGACTACCCCCAATCAGTCAGCCATTCACTGACCTCACCTGATCCTCATCACTGAACCCATGGACCCTCCTCACTAAATTTCACTGACCCCAATTATTACAGCCACGAATCTCTCATTACTGAACTCAGTGAAAGCCATCACCGATTACACAGACTCTCCTCACTGATGCCCCCAAACCAGTGTTACTATCCCATAGAGCCCACATTCCTGGCCCGACATCCATGCCATCAGCAAGCAGGAAGCCCCACATTAGTGTCCCCACATCGCCAAGCCCACACATCCCTGTCACTCACATCACAGAAGCCTGAATCACTGGGGACACAGTCATCCTTAGTGAGCCTACATTGACCTCACAGGTGTTGCATCTGTGACCTGGACACCATCAATCAATGCACTCACGAGAGAGATCAGTCATTCTGATTTGCATGGGATTAGCTACGTTCATGGCTCCACCTGGGTTTTCTGGGCTAACCGAGACAAATCGGTTAGCCTGGAACCAAAATTTACCACCCCATCAGCGAGCACAGAGCACCCTCAGTGACTCCCGAACTCTACCATCACTGCCTGACTATCACTGAGTGTGACCATCACACTCTCTGGACCACAGATTTCTGTGCTTACACTGATCCCAGCAATAACAAACACGGAATTCCAAAATGACCCTCGCTTTTGGAACCTCTCTCCTCTGTCAGAACGAGCCTGAGGCTGTGCACTGATCACTGGGACCGCAGGACTCCTTGCCAACAGTAACAAACATGCCCCCCACCCGCAACCCCACAGCCCTCCTTCTCTGCTGCTCGTGTCCAGGAACAAGACGACAGCGCCCAACTCATAGTTTTTGCTTTGAGACAGTCATATTGGGAAGGCCATTCTTCCATACGGAGTAGGCGCCTCCCGGGGACCTCAAGGATTCTCTCTGGAGGGAGGAGAATGGGAGGCAGGTGGATTCGGGTCCAGAATCGTTCAGGAGAAAGTTTGGGATTAAGATCTGGAAAAGAAAATCTCTCACCTGGAAAAGTCAGACCGGTGGCAGGATGGTGAGCTCTGTAGGGACACAGGCTAGGGCCTGGGGACCAGTCCAGATGGGAGCCCCAGGTAACAGGGCCTGTATGCAGCACTTCCCATACGTGACTTATTTCTCACATAAGAAAAACCGACTATCAGAAAGGCTTCCAAGCCCAGCAGTTAATCCACCTGGCTAACTCTCCTCTGTGTTGTATTCATTACCCTCATGGATTTCCAGAGCCGTCAGGATGGTGACAAAGACCCTCCTGGACCAAACCTGAATGAGGCTCCTCTGACCACTCTTCTCCACTAGGCCCCAACCTTGGGCTCTGTCCTTGGACTGCTTAGTCTGGTATTAGCAAGAACCCTAGAGTGAAAATCTCCCACCCTTGGTATCTGATCACCTTTAATATCTGATCAAATTACTCATCGTCACTCTCCATATCTTATCACCCTGGCTGGATTTGGGCAAGAATCTTGTTGCATCCTCGAAGAAGAATTCCCCCTAGGCTTGGTGTTTCCTTAGTAGTTTTCCATCATCCTGCTCCTTGGCTATAAATCCCCCTCTTATTCTTGGTGTATTCAGAGTTGAGCCCAATCCCTCTCCCCTACTGCAAACCCCTTTGCAGTAGTCAGTGTAAATGATGCACCTATCATTATGGTCCAGAATAAAGTCTGCCTTGTTGTTTTAACGTGTCCAAATAATTTTTTCTTCAATAATAGGGAAAAAAACCCAATAGCTGAGATATGTTTATACCAGAAATACAGATTTATATGAAAAATACAGCTTCCAGTCAGCAGAGGGAAAGAGGGAAACTGGATAAGTAAGGGCTAAGGGCAAAGAGCTTGGCATCTGTGAAATCAGACTTTGTCTGAACTCTGAACTCTCAAGAGGCATATGGCTTATGGCCTCCTATGAGCTCCACTATCTGCCCTCTTTGTCCCAGGCCCCTCTCCTTAACTCCCCCAAATCTCAGGTCAGCCACTCCTTTCATGGAAACTGAGCCTTTGCCAAATGGCAGGTGCATATTAAATCTGAGGTTAATATAAAATTCAGTCTTAGTTCTCTTGATCACATTTCTAATCTGTATTTTTTCCCCAGGTGTTTGCATACAAAGATATGACCTCCCTATCATGTACAGGGCCCTGAGGTAGGGCCTGATTCAGTGCTCAGGAACCTCTTCACCAGGGATCCTTTAACAGCCCTTCAGTTAAAGACCACTAAGAACACACCTGTAGTTAAACAATTACAATGAATTTAGGTTGAAGAACTTCATGGGGAACCATAGGGTGTCTTAGTAAGAGGAGTTAGAACCTATCATAGGATTTGGGCTTTGAATGATTTTGGGGTAGAGTCTCAGGGAGTGGGGGGTTTGCTCTAGATTGGAATCTGTCAGAAGTGGCAATTTGATAATTATTTTGTGAGTGGCAAAGCAATCTTGTTTTTGTCTGTGCCTAGACAACATTATGAAGTGTCCTTGTTTTTGTTTCAATTTTTCATGGTCTCAGAGTAATCTTCTCTGAAGTTAGTATTCTGTGAGATAGTTTATGTCCAACAAGAGAACAAAATGGCCTGGCTGTGAGTATCAGACCAGCTTGTAGTAACATTGAGATCTAGCTATGAAGCAAACATTGAAAAAATTGAAGGGAGAAATACAGTCCTACAATAATATTTGAAGACCTCAACACTGCACTTACAATAATAAATAGAAAAACCAGAAAGAATATCAGTAAGGAAATAGAGGACTTGAACAACACTATCAACCAATTGGACCTAACAGATTTACAAAATAATCCATCTATAATAAAGGTTATGTATGAAAACCCCACAGTTAACATCATACTCAAATATTGAAAGACTGAAAGCATTTCATATTAGATCAGGAACAAGACAAGACTTTCCCTATATCTGGTCATCATAGTAATGGAAATTCTAGCCAGAACATTTCTACAAAATATCAATGAATAATCTAAAAAGGAAATTAAGAAAACAATTCCACTTACAATATCATCAAAAAGAATAAAATAGTTAGGAATAAACTTAACTGAGGAGGTGAAAGACTTGAAAACTACAAAATGTGCAGAAAAAAATTAACAAAGACAAATAAATAGACATCCCATGTTCAAGGATTGGAAAACTCAACATCGTTAAGATGTTAATACTATCCAAAATGATCTACAAATTCAATACAATCCCTATCAAAATCCCAATTACGTTTTCTGCAAAAATAGAGAAATCTATCCTCAAATACACATGGAATCTCAAGGGACTCCAAATAGCCAAAGCAATCTTCAAAAAGAAAAACAAAACTGCAGGGCTTATGCATCCTGATTTCAACACTTACCTTAAAGGTGTATTAATCAAAACATTGTGGTAAAGAGATTACTACAAGCAACTCTATGCTAATAAAATGGACAACCTGGAAGAAATGGACAGATTCTTAGAAATGCACAACCTGCCGAGACTGAACCAGGAAGAAATAGAAAATATGAACAGACCAATCACAAGCACTGAAATTGAAACTGTGATTAAAAATCTTCCAACACACAAAAGCCCAGGACCAGATGGCTTCACAGGCGAATTCTATCAAACATTTAGAGAAGAGCTAACACCTATCCTTCTCAAACTCTTCCAAAATATTGCAGAGGGAGGAACACTCCCCAACTCATTCTACGAGGCCACCATCACCCTGATACCAAAACCAGGCAAAGATGTCACAAAGAAAGAAAACTACAGGCCAATATCACTGATGAACATAGATGCAAAAATCCTCAACAAAATACTAGCAAACAAAATCCAACAGCACATTAAAAGGATCATACACCATGATCAAGTGGGGTTTATTCCAGGAATGCAAGGATTCTTCAATATACGCAAATCAATCAACGTGATACATCATATTAACAAATTGAAGGAGAAAAACCATATGATCATCTCAATAGATGCAGAGAAAGCTTTCGACAAAATTCAACACCCATTTATGATAAAAGTCCTGCAGAAAGTAGGCATAGAGGGAACTTTCCTCAACATAATAAAGGCCATATATGACAAACCCACAGCCAACATTGTCCTCAATGGTGAAAAACTGAAACCATTTCCACTAAGATCAGGAACAAGACAAGGTTGCCCACTCTCACCACTATTATTCAACATAGTTTTGGAAGTGTTAGCCACAGCAATCAGAGACGAAAAAGAAATAAAAGGAATCCAAATCGGAAAAGAAGAAGTAAAGCTGTCACTGTTTGCAGATGACATGATACTATACATAGAGAATCCAAAAGATGCTACCAGAAAACTACTAGAGCTAATCAATGAATTTGGTAAAGTAGCAGGATACAAAATTAATGCACAGAAATCTCTTGCATTCCTGTATACTAATGATGAAAAATCTGAAAGTGAAATTAAGAAAACACTCCCGTTTACCATTGCAACAAAAAGAATAAAATATCTAGGAATAAACCTACCTAAGGAGACAAAAGACCTGTATGCAGAAAATTATAGGACACTGATGAAAGAAATTAAAGATGATACAAATAGATGGAGAGATATACCATGTTCTTGGATTGGAAGAATCAACATTGTGAAAATGACTCTGCTACCCAAAGCAATCTACAGATTCAATGCAATCCCTATCAAACTACCACTGGCATTTTTCACAGAACTAGAACAAAAAATTTCACAATTTGTATGGAAACACAAAAGACCCCGAATAGCCAAAGCAATCTTGAGAACGAAAAATGGAGCTGGAGGAATCAGGCTCCCTGACTTCAGACTATATTACAAAGCTACAGTAATCAAGACAGTTTGGTACTGGCACAAAAACAGAAATATAGATCAATGGAACAGGATAGAAAGCCCAGAGATAAGCCCACGCACATATGGTCACCTTATCTTTGATAAAGGAGGCAAGCATATACAGTGGAGAAAAGACAGCCTCTTCAATAAGTGGTGCTGGGAAAATTGGACAGGTACATGTAAAAGTATGAAATTAGAACACTCCCTGACACCATACACAAAAATAAACTCAAAATGGATTAAAGACCTAAGTGTAAGGCCAGACACTATCAAACTCTTAGAGGAAAACATAGGCAGAACACTGTATGACATAAGTCACAGCAAGATCCTTTTTGACCCAGGTCCTAGAGAAATGGAAATAAAAACACAAATAAACAAATGGGACCTAATGAAACTTAAAAGCTTTTGCACAGCAAAGGAAACCATAAACAAGACGAAAAGACAACCCTCAGAATGGGAGAAAATATTTGCAAATGAAGCAACTGACAAAGGATTAATCTCCAAGATTTACAAGCAGCTCATGCAGCTCAATAACAAAAAAACAAACAACCCAATCCAAAAATGGGCAGAAGACCTAAATAGACATTTCTCCAAAGAAGAGATACAGATTGCCAACAGACACATGAAAGAATGCTCAACATCATTAATCATTAGAGAAATGCAAATCAAAACTACAATGAGGTATCATCTCACGCCGGTCAGAATGGCCATCATCAAAAAATCTAGAAACAATAAATGCTGGAGAGGGTGTGGAGAAAAGGGAACCCTCTTGCACTGTTGGTGGGAATGTAAATTGATACAGCCACTATGGAGAACAGTATGGAGGTTCCTTAAAAAACTAAAAATAGAACTACCATATGACCCAGCAATCCCACTACTGGGCATATTCCCTGAGAAAACCATAATTCAGAAAGAGTCATGTACCAAAATATTCATTGCAGCTCTGTTTACAATAGCCAGGACATGGAAGCAACCTAGGTGTCCATCATCGGATGAATGGATAAAGAAGATGTGGCACATATATACAATGGAATATTACTCAGCCATAAAAAGAAATGAAATGGAGGTGTTTGTAATGAGGTGGATGGAGTTAGAGTCTGTCATACAGAGTGAAGTAAGTCAGAAAGAGAAAAACAAATACAGTATGCTAACACATATATATGGAATCTAAGGGAAAAAAAAAAAAGAGGTCATGAAGAACCTAGTGGCAAGATGGGAATAAAGACACAGACCTACTAGAGAATGGACTTGAGGATATGGGGAGGGGGAGGGGTGAGATGTGACAGGGTGAGAGAGTGTCATGGACATATATACACTACCAAATGTAAAATAGATAACTAGTGGGAAGCAGCCGCATAGCACAGGGAGATCAGCTCGGTGCTTTGTGACCACCTAGAGGGGTGGGATAGGGAGGGCGGGAGGGAGGGAGATGCAGAGGGAAGAGATATGGCAACATATGTATATGTGTAACTGATTCACTTTGTTGTAAAGCAGAAGCTAGCACACCATTGTAAAGCAATTATACTTCAATAAAGATGTTTAAAAAAAAAAAAAAAAACATTGTGGTAGTGGAATAAAGACATACATATAGACCAACAGGATAGAATAGAGAGCCCAGAAATAAACCCTCCTATATATGCTCATGCTAAGGCTTGAATGTATATGCTTCCCCCAAATTCATATGTTAAAAACCTAATGCCCAGTGTGATGTTATTAGGAGGTAGGACCTTCGGGAGGTGGAGCCCTCATAAATGGAATTAATACCCTTATAAAAGAGACCCAAGAGGGAATTCCCTTGTGGTCCAGTGGTTAGGACTCAGCTGCTGTGGCTCGGGTTCAATCCCTGGTCAGGGAACTAAGATTCCACAAACTCTACAGTGAGGCAAAAAATAAATAAATAAATAAAAGAGACCCAAGAAAGCTCCCTTGTCCTTTCTTTCTTTCTTTCTTTTTTTTAAAAAACTGTTTATTTATTTATTTTTATTTTATTTTGGCTGAGCTAGGTCTTCGTTGCGGTGCATGGGCTCTTTGTTGTGGCATGTGAGCTTCTCTAGTTGTGGTGCATGGGTTCAGTAGTTGCAGTGTGTGGGCTTCTCTAGTTGTGGCACGTGGGCCCCAGAGTGCACAGGCTCAGTAGTTGTGGTGCGTGGGCTCTCTAGTTGTGGCACACGGGCTCCAGAGCATGCAGGCTTCTCTCTAGTTGCAGTGCATGGGCTTAGTTGCCCTGTGGTATGTGGGATCTTAGTTCCCCGACCAGGGATCGAACCCCCATCTCTGGCATTTGAAGGCCGATTCTTAACCACTGGACCACCAGGGAAGTCCCCTCCCTTGCCCTTTCTGCCATGTGATGTTATAGTGAAAAGACAGCCATCTATGTGGAAGTGAGATGCTGAATCTGTCAGTGCCGTGATCTTGGACTTCTCAGGTTCCAGAACTGTCAAAAATAAATGTTTTTTTCTTATACCACATAAATTATGGCAGTTTTGTTATAGCAGCCCAAATAGGCTAAGATAGGGCAAATGATTTTTGAAAAAGTTGCCAAGACAATTGAATGGGAGAAAGGACAGTCTTTTCAATGAATACTGTTGGGAAAACTGCATACCCACATGAAAACAAAGAAGTTGAGCCCTTAACTTACACTACATACATAAATTAATTAAAAATGGATTAAGAGAACTCTTCCTAGAGTCTCTGGCTTGCTGGCTTACTACATCAGATTTTGGATTCACCAAGCCTCCACAATCATAGACTTGGTGCTCTAGCTGGGTGTCAGGCCTGAACTTCGGAGGTGGGACAGCCAAGTTCAGGACATTTGTCCACCAGAGACCTCCTGGCCCCACGTAATATCAAATGGTGAAAGCTCTCTCAGATCTCCATCTCAACAATAAGATCCAGCTCCACTCAACGACCAGCAAGCTACAGTGCTGGACACCCTATGCCAAACAACTAGCAAGACAGGAACACAACCCCACTCATTAGCAGAGAGGCTACCTAAAATCATAATAAGTTCACAGACACCCCAAAACACACCACTGCGCATGGTCATGCCCACCAGAAAGACAAGATCCAGCCTCACCCACCAGAACACAGGCACCAGTCCCCTCCACCAGGAAGCCTACAAAACCCACTGAACCAAACTTACCCACTGGGGACAGACACCAAAAACAATGGGAACTATGAACTTCAGCCTGGAGAAAGGAGACCCCAAACACAGTAAGTTAAGCAAAATGAGAAGACAGAGAAATATGCAGCAGATGAAGGAGCAAGGTAAAAACCCACCAGACCAAACAAATGAAGAGGAAATAGGCAGTCTACCTGAAAGAGAATTCAGAGTAATGTTAGTAAAGATGATCCAAAATCTTGGAAGAAGAATGGAGAAAATACAAGAAACGTTTAACAAGGACCTAGAAGAACTAAAGAGCAAGCAAACAATGATGAACAACACAATAAATGAACTTTAAAATTCTCTAGAAGGAATCAGTAGCAGAATAACTGATGCAGAAGAACGGATAAGTGACCTGGAAGATAAAATAGTGGAAATAACTACTGCAGAACATAATAAAGAAAAAAGAATGAAAAGAATTGAGGACAGTCTCAGAGACCTCTGGGACAACATTAAACGCACCAACATTCGAATTATAAGGGTCCCAGAAGAAGAAGAGAAAAAGAAAGGGACTGAGAAAATATTTGAAGAGATTATAGTTGAAAACTTCCCTAATATGGGAAAGGAAAGAGTCACTCAAGTCCAGGAGGGCACAGAGAGTCCCATACAGGATAAATCCAAGAAGAAACGTGTCAAAACACATATTAATCAAACTATCAAAAATTAAATACAAAGAAAAAATATTAAAAGCAGCAAGGGAAAAGCAACAAATAACCTATAAGGGAATCCCCATCAGGTTAATAGCTGATCTTTCAGCAGAAACTCTGCAAGCCAGAAGGGAGTGGCAGGACATATTTAAAGTGATGAAAGAGAAAAACCTACAACCAAGATTACTCTACCCAGCAAGGATCTCATTCAGATTTGATGGAGAAATTAAAACCTTTACAGACAGGCAAAAGCTAAGAGAATTCAACACCACCAAACCAGCTTTACAACAAATCCTAAAGGAACTTCTCTAGGCAGGAAACACAAGAGAAGGAAAAGACCTACAATAACAAACCCAAAACAATTAAGAAAATGGTAATAGGAACACACATATTGATAACTACCTTAAATGTAAATGGATTAAATGCTCCAACCAAAAGACATAGACTGGCTGAATGGATACAAAAACAAGACCCGTATATATGCTGTCTACAAGAGACCCACTTAAGACCTAGGGACACATACAGACTGGAAGTGAGGGGATCAAAAAAGGATATTCCATGAAAATGGAAATCAAAAGAAAGTTGGAGTAGCAATTCTCATATCAGACAAAATAGGCTTTAAAATAAAGAATATTGCAAGAGACAAAAAAGGACGCTACATAATGATCAAGGGATCAATCTAAGAAGAAGATATAACAAATGTAAATATTTATGCACCCAACATAGGAGTACCTCAGTACTTAAGGCAAAAGCATGCTAACAGCCATAAAAGGGGAAATCAACAGTAACACAATCATAGTAGGGGACTTTAACACCCCACTGTCACCAATGGACAGATCATCCAAAATGAAAATAAATAAGGAAACACAAGCTTTAAATGACACATTAAACAAGATGGACTTAATTGATATTTATAAGACATTCCATCAAAAACAACAGAATACATTTTCTTCTCAAGTGCTCATGGAACATTCTCCAGGATAGATCATATCTTGGATCACAAATCAAGCCTTGGAAAATTTAAGAAAATTGAAATCATATCAAGTATCTTTTCTGAACACAATGCTATGAGACTAGATATCAATTCCAGGAAAAATCTGTTAAAAATACAAACACATTGAGGCTAAACAATACACTATTAAATAATCAAGAGATCAGTGAAGAAATTAAAGAGGAAATCAAAAAATACATAAAAAACAAATGACAATGAAAACACGATGACCCAAAACCTATGGGATGCAGAAAAAGCAGTTCTAAGAGAGAAGTTTATAGCAATACAATCCTACCTCAAGAAACAAGAAACATCTCAAATAAACAACCTAACCTTACACCTAAAGCAATTAGAGAGAGAAGAGCAAAAATACCCCAAAGTTAGCAGAAGGAAAGAAATCATAAAGATCAGATCAGAAATAAATGAAAATAAAATGAAGGAAACAATAGCTAAGATCAATAAAACTAAACGGTGGTTCTTTGAGAAGATAAACAAAATTGATAAATCACTAGCCAGACTCATCAAAAAAAAAAAAAAAAAAGGGAGAAGACTCAAATCAATAGAATTAGAAATGAAAAAGGAGAAGTAACAACTGACACTGCAGAAATACAAAGGATCATGAGAGATTATTACAAGCAACTATATGCCAATAAAATTGACAATCTGGAAGAAATGGGCAAATTCTTAGAAAAGCACAACCTCCAGTGACTCAACCACGAAGAAATAGAAAATATGAACAGACCAATCACAAGCACTGAAATAGAAACTGTGATTAAAAACCTTCCAACAAACAAGAGCCCAGGACCAGATGGCTTCACAGGCGAATTCTATCAAACATTCAGAGAAGAGCTAACACCTATCCTTCTCAAACTTTTCCAACATATAGTCGAGGGAGGAACACTCCCAAACTCATTCTGCGAGGCCACCATCACCCTGATACCAAAACCAGACAAAGATGTCACAAAGAAAGAAAACTACAGGCCAATATCACTGATGAACATAGATGCAGAAATCCTCAACAAAATACTGGCAAACAGAATCCAACAGCACATTAAAAGGATCATACACCATGATCAAGTGGGGTTTATCCTAGGAATGCAAGGATTCTTCAATATACACAAATCGATCAATGTGATAAACCATATTAACAAATTCAAGGAGAAAACCATATGATCAGCTCAATAAATGCAGAAAAAGCTTTTGACAAAATTCACCACCCAGTTATGATAAAAACTCTCCAGAAAGTGGACACAGAGGGAACCTACCTCAACTTAATAAAGGCCATATATGACAAGCCCACAGCCAACATCATTCTCAATAGTGAAAAGCTGAAACCATTTCCTCTAAGATCAGGAACAAGACAAGGTTGCCCACTTTCACCACTATTATTCAACATGGTTTTGGAAGTTTTAGCCACAGCAATCAGAGAAGAAAAAGAAATAAAAGGAATCCAAATCAGAAAAGAAGTAAAGCTGTCACTGTCTGCAGCTGACATGTTACTATACATAGAGAATCCTAAAGGTGTTACCAGAAAACTACTAGAGCTAATCAATGAATTTGGTAAAGTAGCAGGATACAGAATTAATGCACAGAAATCTCTTGCATTCCTTATACACTAATGATGAAAAATCTGAAAGAGAAATTAAGGAAACTCTCCCATTTACCATTGCAACAAAAAGAATAAAATACCTAGGAATAAACTTACCTAAGGAGACAAAAGACCTGTATGCAGAAAACTATAAAACACTGATGAAAGAAATTAAAGATGATACAAACAGATGGAGACATATACCATGTTCTTGGATTGGAAGAATCAACATTGTGAAAATGACTATACTCCCCAAAGCAATCCACAGATTCAATGCAATTCCTGTCAAACTACCACTGGCATTTTTCACAGAACTAGAACAAAAAATTTCACAATTTGTATGGAAACACAAAAGATCCCGAATAGCCAATGTAATCTTGAGAAAGAAAAATGGAGCTGGAGGAAGAAGGCTCCCTGACTTCAGACTATACTACAAAGCTACAGTAATCAAGACAGTATAGTACTGGCACAAAAACAGAAATATAGATCAATAGAACAGGATAGAAAGCCCAGAGATAAACCCACGTACATATGGTCACCTTATATTTGATAAAGGAGGCAAGAATATACAATGGAGAAAAGACAGCCTCTTCAATAAGTGGTGCTAGAAAACTGGACAGCTACATGAAAAAGAATGAAATTAGAACACTCTCTAACAACGTACACAAAAATAAACTCAAAATGGATTAGAGACATAAATGTAAGACCGGACACTATAAAACTCTTAGAGGAAAACATAGGCAGAACACTCTATGACATAAATCACAGCAAGTTCCTTTTTGACCCACCTCCTAGAAAAATGGAAATAAAAAGAAAAATAAACAAATGGGACACAATGAAACTTAAAAGCTTTTGCACAGCAGAAGAAACCATAAACGAGATGAAAAGACAACCCTCAGAATGGGAGAAAATATTTGCAAACAAAGCAACTGACAAAGGATTAATCTCCAAAATATACAGGCAGCTCATGCAGCTCAATATCAAAAAACAAACAATCCAATCCAAAAATGAGCAGATCTAAATGGCCATTTCTCCAAAGAAGATATACAGATTAGCAACAAACAAGTGAATAGATGCTCAACGTCACTAATCATTAGAGAAATGCAAATCAAAACTACAATGAGGTATCACCTCACACCGGTCAGAATGGCCATCATCAAAAAATCTACAAACAATAAATACTGGAGAGGTTGTGGAGAAAATGGAACCCTCTTGCACTGTTGGTGAGAATGTAAATTGATACAGCCACTATGGAGAACAGCATGGAGGGTCCTTAAAGCACTAAAAATAGAACTACCATACGACCCAGCAATCCCACTACTGGGCATATGTCCTGAGAAAACCATAATTCAAAAAGAGTCATGTACCACAATGTTGATTGCAGCACTATTTACAATAGCCAGGACATGGAAGCAACCTAAGTGTCCAGCAACAGATGAA